>NC_069509.1:58271553-58301553 GCF_027579735.1 Bombina bombina
ATTGTTCTATCAATTGTCATTACACAATGAGCCAACTGCACTGTATGAAAGTATAAATAGCTCTGAGTCTATTCTGTTAAGAAATTGCAGATAACTGTCTTATTTGCCCATCATGTTTGACATGTCAGTGCCTACATTAATTTAATAGCTATAATTTCATGGAATGAATATATGAAAATAGGAGGTGGATAGTTCGATATATTTTATTAGATGATGCATTAGGGTATTTGTCAGGTTTTTATGGACAATGGACAACTCAGTAGTTTCATTATCAAATATTGTGTTGTTTTAAAGGGACTATCCTATCCTAAAAAATTAAAAGGACCTACAAGCTGAAATGATTATTTATCATTTAGATGGAGTGTAGCTTAAAAAAATAAATAAATAAAATGTATTTGTATTATATTTATTTATTTCTCTTGATATCATTTGTGGAAAAGCATATAGGTAGACTTATGAGCGTGCATGTGTCTGGGCACATTATGGCAGCAGTTTTTAAAGAATGTTTTTAGCAATCTTATACACTGTGAAACCCCTGCTGTTGTATTGTGCTCAAAAGTGGATGACGTTGTTAATGCCATACAATGTTCTAGGCACGTGCAGATTTAGCTAACTTCAACAAATACCACAGTACCAAATACATTTGATTATAGAAGTAAATTTGAAACTTTTTAAACATTTTAATTTGTATGCTCAAACTCTTCTCAAAATACACCAAAATGTGATGTCAAGGCTGTTGGATTTAATAAGTCCAAAACCCAGCGAAAATGTGCAATTGGATTAATTTGAATTACACTGTTGATTTGTACCCATGAAGATATGAGTTTTTTTGCACCATGAATGCCTATGATAAATGGTTTAGGGAAATCTGATTGGCTAAATATGAAGCTCAATGTTTATTTATTGGGTAACAGCAGAAAGGATTGGGTGCAACAAATTGAGCTTTTCTTGTGTTTGAAATCATTTTAATTTATGTGATATATATTGCAAGGATCAGAGGCTGCAATGTGGACTTTCATTGCTTTTTATTCAACCCTCAACCATTCCTTTACCATTCCCCATTTGCAGTACAGGAAATTATTTTCTTCTTTGCACATGGTTCATACTCAGTGTATGCAGTATGTGACACATTTAATTTGTACAACCAATTTGCTGGTACTAGACGGGGAGCAAGAGGGTTTATAAGCCTACCCCTGGCTTGGGTACCTGTTTAGAGTCCGGACCTCCCAACAGTCCCTTATTCTGTGCGCTGTCCCTCTGAGCCAGCCATATGTCACTATTTGCAGAATACCCCCCCCCCATAGATTAATCAGAACCCCCCACAAACTGCACATACATGTTCACAGGTCAACTAAAAACGGCAATTATCCATATGTGACCACACCCCTTCTTACATGGTCCCACCCACAAATACCTAGCCACAAATGTTGGGAGGTATGGGAGTGTGATCATAGGGATAAAAAAAAGAATATTAAATAGAATAAAAATGCTAGATATAATGAAGTATTCAAAGCAAAAATTAGCTTGAGAATAGTATGAAGATGCATTTAAAATAAAAAACATAGTTGTTTAAATATTGGAAATGCAAGTGTTAAGGGTTAGTTTCTATAAAGTAATGAGTGCCCCCATTTTGGAATCTAGGTTTTCCTAGTATCTATCTTTTCTGCTTAGGACAACTAGTGATAGATATAAAACAGGCAATAAAAGAGTGTGCAACCATACTATGGGCACCTCACACAATGTTTTAGAAGATTATCACCAGTTTCAACAAACGCTCAAAAAAGTATTCCACTCCTGCCCTAGACACTAAGTTTAGAGAAATAAAATAGATTGGTGAAGGAAAATGTACCACCCGCTCTGCAAAAAATAAATCAACAAACATATGAGATCTCACGTTATAAGGAGCAGCCTCTTTTCTTTAAGGGGTCACATAACACCCGATATATCATTCACATCATATGGCCCTCTAGATATCATATGGTTGTCACATGACCTTCTCAATATCATACAAGTGACATGACCCTCTAGATATTGTTTCGTTGTCACAAGACATTCTAGATATCATACATGTCAGATGACCTTCTCAATATCATACACATTACATGACCCTCTAGATATCATACATGTCACATGGACCTCTAGCTATCATACATGTGACATGATCCTGGCTATCATACATGTCACATGACCCTCTAGGTATCATACATGTCAGGTGACCCCCTACCTATCATACATGTCGCATAACCCTCTATATATCATATATGTCACATGACCCCTAAGCTATCATAAAGGTCACATGATCCTCTAGATATCATATGGTTGTCACATGATTTTCAAGATATCATGGAAGTCACATGACCCTCTAGATATCATACACACATGTCACATGGCCCTCTAGGTATTATATGGGTGTCACATGGTTGTTACATCAACATAGAGTTGATGTAAAAATGCCAATGACCTATCTCACTAAATACTTCCTTTAGTGCTAGCAAATTGGGTGTAAGAACTATACATTGATATTATATTTGTTTGCCTAAATTGTTATGTTTAATATAATATATCCCCCCCCCCCTCCACAGGAAACATTTCTGTGGATTCCTTTATTTAAATGATCTTGATATGGAAAATGTTCCTTTATCCACCACTGCCTCACTGGAGTTATGCAGAACTGCTGAGCCATGTTATTTCAAATTGCCTCCTGCTAAGAAAGAGCTACAGTGAAAGGGACATTTCACATATATTTCCTTGTCACTTAAATGTATGTACTCAGTCTCACAGTAATCCAAAATTATTCACACCGACTGGGTCCCTCTGCCACCCCATCGTGTGGGATAGAGACTTGAGATTAACCCATCAGCTGACAGATGCAATCTGCTACATAGCAATGAGATACAGCCCTCCATTCCAGTCAATAGCTTGCATCAAAAAGTTTTCAGGGGTTCAGTTAAAGGACCATGATACCCAAATGTTAAAACACTTGAAAGTGATGCAGCATAGCTGTAAAAAGCGGACTAGAAAACATCACCTGAACATCTCTATGTAAAAAAGAAAGATATTTTACCTCAAAATTTCCTAAGTAATCACACCCCATTGTAAAGGACTAAAAGCAGCAAATGTCCGTCCCGGGATCGGCAAGGGAGCGTGCCTCATGCACACTCATGTCATCTCCCTATTCAATTTAAGGAAGTTTACTATGAAATCTCATGAGAGTTAAGTGAAATCTCATGAGATTGCAGTAAAACAGTTCATGACCTCACTGCTGATGCTGATTGGCTGCTGTTAAAAATAGGAACAGTATAAGAATCAAGCATTTTCACACTGTTTTCCTTTGGAAGCTTCACATATGAAGAAGCAAACTGTAAATGGTTAAAAGTGTTTATCGTGCATGTGTACATGAAGCATATCTAGATATGCTCTATTCACCACCATTTTAAACAGTGTGTCTACTCAAAGACTTAGTGCTGATGCATGAAGGATATTTAGATATGCTTCACGTGCATATGCTCAGCAAAGCCTCTGAATGAAAACAGTCACAGCATTTACTAGAAGCAGTTTGGCAAAAAAGCTTCTATTTTAAATTAAAATGTACTGATGCGCATTTCAGTTTTGGCTGAAAGTTCCCTTTAAGAAATCTAAGAAAAATACTGTCATTCAGTGAGGTTGTTCAGATAATCAATGCTGCCGTGGGAGAATAGGTTGCCTGTTCTATGTAATTTCAATTCAGCAGTAATTCTTTGCTGTTAATATGTCAACCAAGAAAATGTGTATTTAGAAAGGAGCAGAAATGTTCTTTTTCACTTATTTTGCTATCACTAATGATTGGAGAATGTTTACTTCTTGAGAACTGATTTGATGCTGTGCAGATGTACAGAACCACAACCTCTTTAATATATACGTCTGTGAAAGTTATAGGTTTTATACATTTTTGGCTAATTTCCTCTCTTTTTTTTTTCCACAGAGCTTCTGGGATCTGCCAAGCGAGTGAACGTAAACTTTCAAGACACAGATGGGTGAGTTAATTCTTCCGTCCTTTTGTCTCCTGTTACCTCTCTCCAATCCTCAACATGGTTAACACTAGGTTTTACGTGTTTGTGAAGTATACAGGGAGTTTGAGAATTGTCTGCAAATTTGCACAGATTCCCATAGGCATCACTTATAATGTGGGATTTCAAAGTGGCAGTGACACGTATAATGGAGCAGCCAGGCTGTAATATATTGTTTTCATAGTAAGGGTCCCAATGTCAGTTAAATATCACTATGGGCGATTCACAAGCTATCAGACTCTTTATAGTTTGTTAGGTGTTAGAAAGGGTTGCAGTGAATGCTAAAGTCATGCATTTCTGCCTATTTTGACAACCAAGGGGTTAAAGGGACCCATTGAACATGATAATAATGTTCACTAAATAAACAGTGATTAACTGCTTATATATACTCTGTATAAATAAAAGAATATATATAACAGAGCATTTTGTTTTCAATGGCATCATTGCAGTGTCCTAAGGGAATTGGTAGTGATGGATTATATATTGAGACATGTCTTAAATAAACCCTGAATCTTACCAGCATTTCCAACTGTCTGTTTTTTTGTTTTTGTTTTGTTTTTTGGGGTTGTCATGTTTTGAGACTTTTTCTCATATCCCATACCTTGTTTGTGAAACCAGATACATTCTGCTTCTGCCTAAAATAGCCCTGAAGCAATAAGCCATGCTAAAGCTCCACCCATTCTCTACCCCTGAATTGACTAACCAAACACAGCTAAAACCAACTAACCACACCCACTTAACACTCTGACTCCACCCTTGAGGTTCCCAACCACACCCCTGGACCACTCAGCTCTGCCCTTGAACTTCCCTTCCTCCCATAATAAAACCATCTGGTCCAGATTTACACATTAGAATGCTGGGAGGTTATGTGTTAGGGAATCTGACATCTTTATTCAGACTCCAATGACAAATCTTGTATACATTTCCCAGCAGCACTCTGTTTTCTTGGTGAAGCTGCAGAACAGTTGGTTTGCGTTCTACTTTCACAGCACTGGGATCTACAGCAGCTGTAAAGCAACTTCCCTCCTGGGTGATGCTAAATGAAAAAGCAGAGGGTGCAGTAATATTAATCTCAAAATGTGTCTCCCTAGGGTATGAACAGGTAAAAAAAAATACCCTATCTGTTATATCTATTTTATTATAAGACTCTAATCATGAATAATCATTTTGTCTGAGATTTACAGGAATAAAACTTGCACATCTTTTTTTTACACAAATAAATGTGTTGCGAGCTTTACCAGAGCAGAGGTGTTAATGAGATTGGGGATATTGCAGAGCCAGAATTGGAAATAATTAGTTCCTGGAATGCTAACATGGAAATTAGTTTCTGAGTGTTGTAAACCCATAAGGTTTAAAACTGTATCAGAGCTCTGCATTGTTAGGGTTTTGCAAATAATTAAAAAGTAAAACAATTTCTTCTTATCAGAGGAAAACATTGATTTTCTTTTCACACTTCTGTGACAAGTTGTGTGTTCTTGCTATATCTGGCTTTTATATTGATCATCTTAATTATCTGTCCTGTATTATATTGTAGCCAATAAATTAAATAGATTTGTTCCCAGACTTTTTGAAGGCAGAATTTGTCATAGTAGGAACCGAGAACGTAGGGTTGCCATATAGCCGCTTTAAGGGAGGACCCTTAGGAAAAATACATGTGTCCTGAGTCCTCCCTTAAAGAAATGTTTGAATAATGTTTCATAATAAGAACCCTAACATATGTATTTTCCATTTGTGTCTCCCCCTTAAAGCATCAATATAAGCAACCTTACAAGAATGTGACACATAGTTACACACCAAGACTATTTGTTTCAAAGTTGTATCAGCTTCTGGCTTTTTTTCTAAAAAGAGAAATTAAACCCATTGCAATTGTTTTATATTTATTTAATTATGTGTAGTAAAAAAATAATTTGCAATATATACTTTACATAATTTTTTTGCCCCCCTTAATATTGTAACAACTCTGAAAATCTGAGCACTTCTGAGAATTGGAAGTGCACATTGCCTTCATATTAAACTTTCTTCATATCTGTCCCTTATTGGCCTTAGCAGAGGTGATAAGATAATATGCTGCAAAACAATGCAAATCTGAATTGGCTCCTGAAAATAACTAACACCTAACGCATGCGCAATATCTACCTGTCAACCACAATAACTAATAAACTATATTAACCCCTAAACTGCCATCACCCCACAACGCAATATACCTTAATAAACTATTAACCCCTAATCCACCATTCACCCATATCCCAAAGAACCTATTTAAACTATTAACCCCATCCTCCACCAATGCAATAAACTTAACCTATTAACCCCTAAACCGCCAAACCCACACAACAATAATCATATTAAAACTATTAACCCCTAAATCGCCAAACCCACACAACGCAAATAACTAATTAAATTACTAAGCCCCCTAACCTAACACCCCCTAAATTAACCCCAATTACCTAAATTAAAAAATACTAAATTACAAACAATTTTAAAAAAAAGCTAACATTACTTAAAAATAAAAAACTAAGATTAAATTAATCTAAGATTACAACAAATAAAAAAAATCTAACATTACAGAAAATAATAAACAAAATTATCCAAAATAAAAAATTAAACCTAATCCATATGAAAATAAAGAAAGCCCCCCAAAATAAAAACACCCAATCTAATGCTAAACTACCAATAGCCCTTTAAAGGGCCTATTGTAGGGCATTGCTCTAAGTTAAACAGCTTTGCCCCCCTATAACAGTAAAAACCCCCACCACCAAACCCCCAAAATATAAAAACCTAACACTAAAAAAACCTAAACTACCCATTGGGGCATTTGTATGGACATTGCCCTTAAAAGGGCATTCAGCTCTTTTACTGCCCTTAAAAGGGCATTCAGCTCTTTTAAGAGTGCCCATTAAAACCCTAATCTAAAAAATAATAATAATAATTTAAAAGAAGCCTAACTCTAACCCCCAGATAGGTACCCATGGTTCCTGAAGTCTGGCGCTGAAGTCTTCTTCCAAGCGGCGACCTCTTCTATCTTTATCCAGGACCAGCGGAATAGAAGACCAGCAACTGCAGGATCCATGAAGCGTGGAGATCCTCTTTGTACGATCACCGCCGCATACTAAGGATTGAATTCAAGGTACGCGTTTAAATATGGGGTACCTTGAATTCCTATTGGCTGATTTGATTCTTCAAATTCAAATCAGCCAATAGGATGAGAGCTACTGAAATCCTATTGGCTGTTCAAACCAGCCAATAGGATTTCAGCAGCTCTCATCCTATTGGCTGATTTGAATTTGAAGAATCAAATCAGCCAATAGGAATGCAAGGGACGCCATATTTAATTGCGTACCTTAAATTCACTATTCAGTGTATGGCGGTGATCGTACGAAGAGGATCCTCCACGCTCCATGGTTCCACGATCGCTGGTCTTCAGTTCCGCTGTCGCCGGTCATCAGTTCCGCGGTCCTGGATGAAGATAGAAGAGGTCCCTGCTTGGAAGAAGACTTTACCGCCTGGAACAGGACCTTCTCCGCTGGACTTCAGAAACGGTGAGTACCTATTTGGGGGTTAGACTTAGGCTTTTTCTAAATTTTTGGGGTGTTTTTTTTTTTTTTAGATTAGGGTTTTAATGGGCACTCATAAAAGAGTTGAATGCCCTTTTAAGAGCAATGCCCATACAAATGCCCCTTTAGGGGCAATGGGTAGCTTAGGTTTTTTTAGTGTAATTTTTTTTAATCTGGGGGGTTTGGTGGGTGGGGGGTTTTACTGTTAGGGGGGAATTAGAATTTTTTTTTAAATGCAAAAGAGCTGTTTAATTTAGGGCAAAGCCCTACAAAAAGCCCTTTTAAGGGCTCTTAGTAGTTTAGCTTTAGATTAGGGGGTGTTTTCATTTTGGGATGCTTTTTATTTTCATAGGGATTAGGTTTCATTTTTTTATTTTGGATAATTTTGTTTATTATTTTCTGTAATGTTAGATTCTTTTATTTTTGTAATCTTAGATACATTTAATCTTGATTTTTTTATTTTTAAGTATTGTTAGCTTTTTTATTTTAATTGTTTGTAACTTAATATTTTTTTAATTTAGGTAATTGGGGTTAATTTAGGGGGAGTTAGGTTAGGGGGTATTAGGTTAGGGGGCTTAGTAACTTACATAGGCCTAGATTTAGAGTTGGGCGGTAGCCGTCAAAACCAGCGTTAGAGGCTCCTAACGCTGGTTTTTACCGCCCTCTGGTATTTGAAGCCAGTCATTAAAGGGTCTAACGCTCACTTTCCAGCCGCAACTTTTCCATACCGCAGATCCCCTTACGTCAATTGCGTATCCTATCTTTTCAATGGGATCTTTCTAACGCCGGTATTTAGAGTCGTGGCTGAAGTGAGCATTAGAAATCTAACGACAAAACTCCAGCCGCAGAAAAAAGTCAGTAGTTAAGAGCTTTCTGGGCTAACGCCGGTTTATAAAGCTCTTAACTACTGTGCTCTAAAGTACACTAACACCCATAAACTACCTATGTACCCCTAAACCGATGTCCCCCCACATCGCCGCCACTCTATTAAAATGTTTTAACCCCTAATCTGCCGACCGCACGCCGCTGCCACCTACGTTATCCCTATGAACCCTTAATCTGCTGCCCCTAACACCGCCAACCCCTATATTATATTTATTAACCCCTAATCTGCCCCCCTCACCGTCGCCTCCACCTGCCTACACTTATTAACCCCTAATCTGCCGAGCGGACCGCACCGCTATTATAATAGTTATTAACCCCTAATCCGCCTCACTCCCGCCTCAATAACCCTATAATAAATAGTATTAACCCCTAATCTGCCCTCCCTAACATCGCTGACACCTAACTTCAAGTATTAACCCCTAATCTGCCGATCGGAGCTCACCGCTACTCTAATAAATTTTTTAACCCCTAAAGCTAATTCTAACCCTAACCCTAACACCCCCCTAAATTAAATATAATTTTATTCTAACGAAATAAATTAACTCTTATTAAATAAATTATTCCTATTTAAAGCTAAATACTTACCTGTAAAATAAACCCTAATATAGCTACAATATAAATTATAATTATATTGTAGCTATTTTAGGATTTATATTTATTTTACAGGCAACTTTGTATTTATTTTAACCAGGTACAATAGCTATTAAATAGTTAATAACTATTTAATAGCTACCTAGTTAAAATAATTACAAAATTACCTGTAAAATAAATCCTAACCTAAGTTACAATTAAACCTAACACTACACTATCAATAAATAAATTAAATAAACTACCTACAATTATCTACAATTAAACCTAACACTACACTATCAATAAATAAATTAAATACAATTCCTACAAATAAATACAATTAAATAAACTAACTAAAGTAAAAAAAAAAAAGGACTGTTACAAAAAATAAAAAAATATTTACAAACATTAGAAAAAAATTACAACAATTTTAAACTAATTACACCTACTCTAAGCCCCATAATAAAATAACAAAGACCCCCAAAATAAAAAAATGCCCTACCCTATTCTAAATTACAAAAGTTCAAAGCTCTTTTACCTTACCAGCCCTTAAAAGGGCCCTTTGCGGGGCATGCCCCAAAGAATTCAGCTCTTTTGCCTGTAAAAAAAAACATACAATACCCCCCCCAACATTACAACCCACCACCCACATACCCCTAATCTAACCCAAACCCCCCTTAAATAAACCTAACACTAAGCCCCTGAAGATCTTCCTACCTTGTCTTCACCATGCCAGGTATCACCGATCGTTCCAGTCTCCAAAATCTTCATCCAAGCCCAAGCGGGGGCTAGACATCCATCATCCGGCTGAAGTCTTCTATCAAGCGACGGCTGAAGAAGTCCCGAAGAGGCTCCAAAGTCTTCATCCTATCCGGACCGGCAACCATCTTCTTCCAAGCGGCATCTTCTATCTTCATCCGATGAGGACCGGCTCCATCTTGAAGACCTCTACCGCGGATCAATCCACTTCTTCCGACGACTTCCCGACGAATGACGGTTCCTTTAAGGGACGTCATACAAGATGGCGTCCCTCGAATTCAGATTGGCTGATAGGATTCTATCAGCCAATCGGAATTAAGGTAGGAAAATTCTGATTGGCTGATGGAATCAGCCAATCAGAATCAAGTTCAATCCGATTGGCTGATCCGATCAGCCAATCAGATTGAGCTTGCATTCTATTGGCTGATCGGAACAGCCAATAGAATGCAAGCTCAATCTGATTGGCTGATTGAATCAGCCAATCGGATTGAACTTGATTCTGATTGGCTGATTCCATCAGCCAATCAGAATTTTCCTACCTTAATTCCGATTGGCTGATAGAATCCTATCAGCCAATCGGAATTCGAGGGACGCCATCTTGGATGACGTCCCTTAAGGAACCGTCATTCGTCGGGAAGTTGTCGGAATAAGAAGATGGGTCCGCGGTGGAGGTCTTCAAGATGGAGCCGGTCCTCATCGGATGAAGATAGAAGATGCCGCTTGGAAGAAGATGGTTGCCGGTCCAGATCTACTCTTCTTCCCGGATAGGATGAAGACTTTGGAGCCTCTTCGGGACTTCTTCAGCCGTCGCTTGATAGAAGACTTCAGCCGGATGATGGATGTCTAGCCCCCGCTTGGGCTTGGATGAAGATTTCGGAGCCTAACTACTACTACTAACTACTTTAGTTAGTTTATTTAATTGTATTTATTTGTAGGAATTGTATTTAATTTATTTATTGATAGTGTAGTGTTAGGTTTAATTGTAGATAATTGTAGGTAGTTTATTTAATTTATTTATTGATAGTGTAGTGTTAGGTTTAATTGTAACTTAGGTTAGGATTTATTTTACAGGTAATTTTGTAATTATTTTAACTAGGTAGCTATTAAATAGTTATTAACTATTTAATAGCTTTTGTACCTGGTAAAATAAATACAAAGTTGCCTGTAAAATAAATATTAATCCTAAAATAGCTACAATATAATTATAATTTATATTGTAGCTATATTAGGGTTTATTTTACAGGTAAGTATTTAGCTTTAAATAGGAATAATTTATTTAATAAGAGTTAAATTATTTCGTTAGATAAAAATTATATTGAACTTAGGGGGGTGTTAGTGTTAGGGTTAGACTTAGCTTTAGGGGTTAATACATTTATTATAGTAGCGGTGAGCTCCGATCGGCAGATTAGGGGTTAATTATTGTAGGTAGCTGGCGGCGACGTTGTGGGGGGCAGATTAGGGGTTATTAAATATAATATAGGGGTCGGCGGTGTTAGGGGCAGCAGATTAGGGGTACATAACTATAATGTATGTTGCGGCGGTATACGGAGCGGCAGATTAGGGGTTAAAAATAATATGCAGGGGTCAGCGATAGCGGGGGCCACATATTAGGGGTTAATAAGTGTAAGGTTAGGGGTTTTTAGACTCGGGGTACATGTTAGAGTATTAGGTGCAGACATAGGAAGTGTTTCCCCATAGAAAACAATGGGGCTGCGTTAAGAGCTGAACGCTGCTTTTTTGCAGGTGTTAGGTTTTTTTTCAGCTCAAAATGCCCCATTGTTTTCTATGGGGATATCGTGCACGAGCACGTTTTTGAAGCTGGCCGCGTCCGTAAGCACCGCTGGTATCTAGAGTTGCAGTGGCGTTAAATTATGCTCTACGCTCCCTTTTTGGAGGCTAACGCAGTGAAAACCCAGCCATTCTGTGAACTCTAAATACCAGCGGTATTTAAAAGGTGCGGGAGAAAAAAAGCATGCGTAGCTAACGCACCCCTTTAGCCGCCAAACTCTAAATCTAGCCGTTAGTTATTTGCGTTGTGTGGATTTGGCGGTTTAGGGGTTAATAGATTTAATAGGATTATTGCGTTGTGTGGGTTTGGCGGTATAGGGGTTAATAGTTTTAATAGGATTATTGCGTTGTGTGGGTTTGGCGGTTTGAGGTTAATAGTTTCTTTTTTTTTATGAAAAAGTTTTTTATTGAATTTTACATTTTACAAAGAAGTCCATCAAAATGAGAACTTTAGTCATTCTACAAGTCATCTCTCCATCTTCTAAAACGTCCACATTTACATAACACATATGAGCATAAACTCAGCATAACCCATTTTTTGATGTCAACACTTCGTGAACATTTCAAGAACCTATGCAAACCCTATGTGGGAGGGGACCCAGCCTGGAAAGAAAACTATGTATGTCCTAGCCAATTCGTCAGAATGCTCAGCCTCTGCCTCGGGAGAAATTGGATTCGACTTTAAGGAAGGGGAAAGGGAAGTGTGTTGTGACCCACCCAGACAAGCTGGGCAGGAGCGGAAGAGGCAGAGGCCGTGGATGCGACCTCCTTCGTAACCCCTTTTAATTTTAGTCAGATGTTCTAGATCCCTGTTGCCTATTTCTGGCCTCTGAATACATTATCCAGGGTTCCCATATCAGTAAAAATTGCTCTTTATTACCTATAATATCTGCAGAAGCGCTGCTCATCTGATCTTATTCCTAATTATCGAAAATGATGGGATCGTTGTCCTCCAATATCTGGCTATGTTTAGCTTAGTCATAGTACAAATAAGTGCCACTAATTTACTTGCTTTTGAGTTCAGGCCTGGGAGAGGCTCGTGTAAAAGTGCCTGAGTAGGGGATAAATTAATCCGCCTATCCATAATTTCGCTTAGAAGGGTCGATGTTTGGGACCATATATGGGATACATGACAACAATGCCACCACATGTGGGCATATGTCCCACTCTCAGCACAGCCGCGCATACAATTCGTGTTAGCATGTGCAACAGCCAATAGGATTTCAGTAGCTCTCCATCCTATTGGCTGATTTGAATTTGAAGAGTCAAATTAGCCAATAGGAATTCAAGGTACCCCATATTTAAACGTGTAACTTGAATTCAATCCTCAGTGTGCGGCGGTGATCGTACGAATAGGATCTCCACGCTCCATAGCTCCGTGGTCGCCGGTCTTCAGTTCCGCAGTTCTGGATGAAGACAGAAGAGGTTGCCGCTTGGAAGAAAACTTTTTTGCAAGCCATACTATGTTTTAACTGCTCTTGAGAAAGACGGTATACCTGTTGAAACGCGTTGAGCCAAATAAACCTACATTTTTATCTAAAGAAATTTGTTTTTTCTTTCCTGACCGTTTGTGGAGCCACTTGTGGAGCCTTTTGTCTAATACCATTCTGTGAGTATTCTACACTTACTTGCAAAGTATTTGGAAACACTACGCCAATGTGATATTCTCTAAACAGATACAGACACAGCTCTTTTGGAGCAATCGTGGAACACAGAGAGGAACCTTCTGAAAACCCCTATGAACCAGCGCATCTTTCTGCAACCTACATTCTTTATTATCTGCATTGACCATACTGGCTTGGTGAGAATCCAGACTGTAGTAAGCTGAAAACAGAAGATATTCATGTATCTTGGTAGAGCAGTATAGGTGAATAGGGAAGAGCTTAGCAGGGGCGGAACTACTATTGGTGCAGCAGGTGCAGTGACACCAGGGCCCAAGTGCCAATCAATACATAGGCGTGTGCAGAATACGTACAATCTTAATGTAGGTTGCAGGTCTATCTATCTATCGTCAAAATCAGACGTCCTCCAAGTTGGCCCTCCAGAGGTTTTGGAACTACATTTCCCATGATGCTCAGCCAGCATATCAGCTGGCTAAGCATCATGGGGAATGTAGTTCCAAAACCTCTGAAGGGCAAAGTTTGAGGATGTCTGCTCAAAATCATTATACAAAGCATCATGTATATAATTACTATTGCTTACTACTAAGTTACAATTGAGGACCAGGGTCCTGTGTTGAAAAGGTCTGGTACTGGAGCTAACAAGATATAAATATATGTATGATCCTATATTCCCTTACTAAATACACTTATGATATAGAATAGTAAAAAAAATATCAAACAGAATTCTGAGATCATTAGGGGATAGCTTGTGTTGTAGAGTTTTGTACCTGGACATTCAGTAATAGCGCCACCATGTGGGGGTTGAGCACATAAGCAGCTTTTGATTAAAAGGAACACATCTGGCCCACTAATTTGGGGGATCATTGCTAAATATTATACAGACTCTCCTTTTCCCCTCTTCATTCGAATGCTAATTGCCTAAATACCATATGGAAAGAGATACTGAGTGGTGTGGAGATTGGGCTTTTTAACTTGTTTTGTTTTTCATCTATTCTCATGAACATACTGCGCACCTTTTGATCACATACAGATTGTGTAGAATAAATACTTCTTTAAAGTCTATTGTGTTTTGTAGTTAGTTAAGAGTCAGTTATGGAGAAAGCTCCTTATTTATGAAAGTAAAACAATGTGTGCAACAATAGACAGGCATCTCTGTTACTGAAGAGCTTACAGTCTAATTGTGAGTAAATATGAGAGGTTTTAATTTGATTTGGAGTTAGTTATTCTTTAAATCAATTGTTTTAGAGGTTAAATAGCAATTGATTCTTTTTAAATAAAAGCAAGTAAGATTAGATTAGCAGGTGCTTATTAACAGATATTAGTAATAAAACATATTATTTATTGCAGAACTAAGCTTGTAGGATTCCTAGCTCACTAATCACAAACTATTACACATATATATGATTTGAGCATTACATGTGCAGCTAAAGGGACAGTATACACCAATTTCCATTTAACTGCATGTAATAGACACTACTATAAAGAATCATATGCACAGATGCTAATATAGAAATCCAGTATAAAACCTTTTAAAACCTTACTTAGAAGCTCTCAATTTAGCAGTGTTGATGAGATTAGCCTGGGACACCCACTAAAAGGGGCTGAGAGCAGAACCTCCACCCCTCCCCTGCATAAGAAAAGACCCCATTATACAAACAGAAGCAGTCCGAAGTCTGTATACATCAGTATGCACCTAAAACTTTGGGGCTTGGTTAGGAGTCTGAAAATCAGCAGAATGTTATGTAAAAATAAGCAAAACTATATTTTTACAAAAACACTCCCAGATAGGCTATATAAATGGATCACTTACAAAACATTTATGCAAAGAAAAATCTAGTGTACAACGTCCCTTTAACCTTTTGGAAAATTCTACAAATAATCAGATTAAGGGCCTGGTTCTCTGATGCTCTCTGCTATGGCGAGAGTATGTAAAATGATTGATCAATTCTGCAAGGTCATTCACGGTTATCTAGTAAAGCAATATTTACCTTGAGAGCTGTGTGCTTCAATAAGGGACATACTTACGTTACCTCCGAACCATCCATTATCTTGGGGCTCCCAATGTAGCCCAAGGCACAAGATGCTGCTGGGCTATGCCCAGAAGCTTTTTAATACATAACTGTATGGGGCTCAAAAAAATAACCATATTATAAAAAAAATCATATAGTTTGTATTTTAAATCATACAGATAATATGCAATCAAATTCATATTTAAACTGCACAGCAAATTATAAATTTGAATTAGGCAGTAAAATTTGTATTTAAAGTTTGCAGGAAAAAACAAACGGCTAGATTACGAGTTTTGCGTTATGAGGGGTGCGGTGCTAACTTGCACGTTATTGTCACCGCTCACTTTCCTACAGCGCTGGTATTACAGGTTTATAAAAACCCGGCGTTAACAGGCAAGAAGTGAGCATAGAGCAAAATTGAGCTCCATACCGCACTCCAATACCAGCGCTGCTGAAAGTCGTGGTAAACTGGTTTTACGTGCTCGTGCACGATTTCCCCATAGACATCAATGGGGAGAGACGGCTGAAAAAAGTCTAACACCTGCAATAAAGGAGTGTAAAGCTCCGTAACGCAAACCCATTGATTCCTATGGGGAAACAAAATTTATGTTTACACCTAACATGAACCCTGAGTCCAAACACCCCTAATCTTACACTTATTAACCCCTAATCTGCTGCTCCGGACATCGCCGCTATTATAATAAACATATTAACCCTTAAACCTCCGCACTCCCGCATTGCATACACTAGTTAAATATTATTAACCCCTAATCTGCCGCCCCTAACATCGCCACCACCTACCTACATTTATTAACCCATAATCTGCCGCCCCCAACGTCGCCGCCACTATACTAAATTTATTAACCCCTAAACCTAAATCTAACCCTAACCCTAACACCCCCTAACTTAAATATAATTAAAATAAATCTAAATAAAAATTCCTATCATTACCTAAATAATTCCTATTTAAAACTAAATACTTACCTATAAAATAAACCCTAGCTACAATATAACTAATAGTTACATTGTAGCTAGCTTAGGGTTTATTTTTATTTTACAGGCAAGTTTGTATTTATTTTAACTAGGTAGAATAGTTACTAAATAGTTATTAACTATTTACTAACTACCTAGCTAAAATAAATACAAATTTACCTGTAAAATAAAACCTAACCTGAGTTACACTAACACCTAACCTTACACAACAATAAATAAATTACCTAAATTAAATACAATTACCTAAATTACAAAAAAAACCACTAAATTGCACAAAATAAAAAAATAAATTATCAGAAATTTAAACTAATTACACCTAATCTAATAGCCCTATCAAAATAAAAAAGCCCCCCCCCCCCCCAAAAAAAAACCCTAGCCTAAACGAAACTACCAATAGCCCTTAAAAGGGCCTTTTGCAAGGCATTGCCCCAAAGAAATCAGCTCTTTTACCTGTAAAAAAAATTACAAACACCCCCCCAACAGTAAAACCCACCACCCACACAACCAACCCCACAAATAAAATCCTAACTAAAAAAACCTAAGCTCCCCATTGCCCTGAAAAGGGCATTTGGATGGGCATTGCCCTTACAAGGGCATTTAGTTCTTTTTCAATTGCCCAAACCCTAATCTAAAAATAAAACCAACCCAATAAATCCTTAAAAAAAACTAACACTAACCCCCGAAGATCCACTTACAGTTTTGAAGACCGGACATCCATCCTCAATGAAGCCGGGAGAAGTCTTCATCCAATCGGCAAGAAGTCCTCAATGAAGCCGGCAGAATTGGTCCTCCAGATGGGCAGAAGTCTTCATCCAGACGGCATCTTCTATCTTCATCCTTCCGATGTGGAGCGGCTCCATCTTCAAGACATCCGGCGCGGGGTAATTAGTTTAAATATCTGATAATTTCTTTTTTTATTTTGTGTAATTTAGTGGGTTTTTTTTTTGTAATTTAGGTAATTGTATTTAATTTAGGTAATTTATTTAATTGTAGTGTAAGGTTAGGTGTTAGTGTAACTCGGGTTAGGTTTTATTTTACAGATAAATTTGTTTTAGCTAGGTAGTTAGTAAATAGTTAATAACTATTTAGTAACTATTCTACCTAGTTAAAATAAATACAAACTTGCCTGTAAAATAAAAATAAACCCAAAGCTAGATACAATGTAACTATTAGTTATATTGTAGCTAGCTTAGGGTTTATTTTTTGGGTAAGTATTTAGTTTTAAATAGGTTATTTAGGTAATAATAGGAATTTTTATTTAGATTTATTTTAATTATATTTAAGTTAGTGGGTGTTAGGGTTAGACTTAGGTTTAGGGGTTAATAAATTTAGTATAGTGGCAGCAACGTTGGGGACGGCAGATTAGGGGTTAATAATATTTAACTAGTGTTTGCGAGGCGGGAGTGCGTCGGTTTAGGGGTTAATATGTTTATTATAGTGGCATCGATGTCGGGAGCAGCAGATTAGGGGTTAATAATTTTAGTGTTTGCGATGCGGGAGGGCCTCGTTTTAGGGGTTAATAGGTAGTTTATGGGTGTTAATGTACTTTGTAACACTTTAGTTATGAGTTTTATTTTACAGCTTTGTAGCGTAAAACTCATAACTACTGATTTTAGATTGCGTTACGAATCTTGCGGGATAGGCTGTACCGCTCACTTTTTGGCCTCCCAGAAAAAGCTTGTAATATCGATGCTATGAAAGTCCCATTGAAAAAAGACTTTACGCAAATTGCGTAAGTTAATTTGCGTTACGGCCAAAAAAGTGTGCGGTATAGCTTTATTGACAAGACAAGGCTTTTATACTCATAACGCAAAACTCGTAATCTAGCCGAGACATATTTAATATACTCATAAAAAAATTCATGCTATATACAAGTTGATTTGGAAATGCAAATGAAAAATTACACTAAAAAGAACAAAATTGAAAGAGAACTTTTTTAATGTAAAATGAGTCCTGCAGCCTAGGCAAGTTGGGTTTTTTAAATATCTGATGATCGCTCACAGCTCATATCATATTTTACCTTTGCATGCTTATCTCGTCAAATGTGAACATTTTGGGCCCAATTTTTTTAAAGGACTCTGGGCTTGTAAGATTCTCCAATAAATATCATCTGTACTATGAAGCCCTGCATTTTCTGAAAGCTGTTTTTACCTTAGAGAAAGGGGTGTCTTGCAAAGGGGGGTCCCTGCATTTAAGTATATGAAAGAGATGCAAACATTACAATAATAAAAATCCTAATTTAAAAATCTTATGAAATAAAGAATTGTAGTTTTAAAATAAAAAGACACAGTGAAAAATTGTATTGTTAAATTTAATTTAAAATTGTAATGAAATTGTTCATATGTTTTTGTAATTTTTAAAAATAATTTATATTGGAATTACACAGGACATTATAGTGATAAAATTAAATGATCCAAAGCATTACTGGCTGCGCTGCAACTCTAGGTGTTCGCTGAAATTCTATGTTTAACCCCCACAAAGGAAACTGTCGCTGATCCAATCACAGCTGGGTTGTATGACTAGTGCTGCTGATTGGATTAGAGTCAATTTCCGCTTGGGATCAGCAGTGCTCTACGGGTTCCGTGTGGTACTTCAACTATGTGCAAAACCCGGGATTAAGTGCATAGTTTTGCAGCAGCACTTGTGATAACAAATAAGAGCATTTCATTGTATTAGTCCCCACCCCCTTAAAAAATGTAGAATTAAGTATAAGGAATGATCTGTGTGGATCTCAATTGCAGGAGTTTTGAATAACGATAATTGTATCACTTCTCAGTAGTCAGACTATTATATCAGCATAGCCTGTAATTCCAATAAGTGATGTTTGTTAGTGGACACTGTATAATACAGAATAAGAGAAATATGGCTCCTAGAGTAATTTAGCAACCATAAGTATAAGTTCCAAAGGGCAAAGTCAATGGTACAGCGTGTAGCAAAGATGTAAAAAGTGATGCGTAACAGAAATAACTGGCAGGGATCTAAAATGCTGTGTTAGCATAAGGAGCTGCGTTCGGCAGCTGCGGACAGTTCTGTGGCTGTTGTCAGACAGAGAGCGTAAGCTTGAGAGCTCTGTACTGCAGCGGTAATCCGGGGGGTGTCTCTTACAACCTGAACTGCTCAGGTGACGTCACACAGCTCAGCAGCGCTACACTTGGAACCGGGAAGCGATTGTCACAGAAATCACGGCGACAGGTTAGGACATACCGTAGTAAATATGTAGCAGTCGTAACTCTTGCTGTAAAATTAATGATGCTACTCACAAGCAGTTGAAAGAATGTAGTTGTGCTCTAGCGTGTTTAAGCAGAGCCGTTAGCCGAAATGCCTTCCTCTGGAGTTGATATTATTTGACACAAGCAGCTTATGCAGGTTTGTAAAACGGAGTCTGTAGAAGTGAATGAGAATGAAGTAGTATTCACAAGCAAAGAGCTTATCAATTCGGAATGTGATAGTCCATGAATAAACCAAACTGGGTTGGTATTTGTAATCCAAAATCTGGTAACTAGGTTTACTTTAGTAAATTACTCCTTAGGGAGAAATGAGCAGTGCACTATGCTTAGCTAACAAATACTCAATAACTAAGCACTTGTTTGGGGCGTGGTAATGTTTTAAATACAGGTGAACAGAGACAAGTAGTGGTAATAGGTAAAACCAGAAATGGAATCCTTACAGATCCCCCCCCTCAAGCAAGCCGAACTCGGTTTGGTGTTTAGGTCTGGTGGGATAGCGTCTGTGGAAACGTGAGACCAGTTTAGGATCATTCAAGTGTGTATGGGGTTCCCAAGAATTCTCCTCTGGGAAAAAACCTTTCCATCTGACCAGATACTGAAGTTCACCCTTCAGGTATCTGGAATCCAAAAGATCCTGCACCTCATAAACATCAGGATCCAAAAGTATAGGAGAGGGAGGAAGGATTGGTGCAGTCGGACGTTGACCATCGAAAGGCTTTAACAAAGAAATGTGGAAGGTTGGATGGATTGATAAGGAGTCGGTTAACTCAAGTGTCACTGTGTTCTCATTTATGATGCAAATGATTTTGAACGGACCAATGAATAGACTAGCCAATTTTTTACTAGGTAGGTGTAGTTTGATGTTTTTTGTTGATAACCACACCAAATCTCCTAAAGCGTACTTAGGTGGAACTCTGCGACGTAAATCATAGAATTTTTTCTGAGAAGCCTGAGCTTGTTGAATGTTAGAATGCAGATGTTGAATATTTTCAGCCAATTTCTGTGTTAAATCATCCACGGAAGGTGAGTTTTGTGAAGAGGAAGTTTGGATGTGAAACCTGGGGTTGAAGCCAAAGTTGGCAAAGAAAGGAGTATAATTGGTGGTACTATTGACGGTGTTGTTGTACGAAAATTCGACCATGGAAATGAAGGATGACCAATCACTTTGGTGATATGAACAATAACAACGTAGGTATTGTTCAAGCCATTGATTTAATCTTTCGGTTTGACCGTTAGTTTGAGGGTGGAAAGCTTAATCTATGATCAATTTGGAGGGTTTTGGTGAGTGTTTTCCAGAATCTTGAAGTGAACTGGCTTCCTCTATCAGTGGTCAGTATAGATGGTAGGCCATGGTATCTTACAATGTTGTTGAGGAAGAGATGAGCTGTTTCAACTGAGGTGGGTAACTTACGATAAGCAATAAAATGAGCCATTTTAGTGAAGTGATCCGTTATGACTAAAATGGTTGTAAATCCAGAACTAGGAGGTAAGTCAACTATGAAATCCATCCCTAAGTGTGACCAAGGTAGGTTAGGGATTTCCAGAGGAATAAGATGCCCATAGGGCGACTTTCTTTCGGGTTTCAATATAATGCAAATAGTACATTGGTGAATGTACTCCTTGATACTGTTTTCCATTAACGGCCACCAATAATTTCTAGCAATCAATTCCTTAGTACGTCTTAAACCTGGGTGTCCAAGTAAAGGTGGGTCGTGATGTTCTGTAATGATCTTCGTTCTCAGTTGTTCAGGGACGTATAAATTGGAACCATAAAAACACAATCCATCTTTTTTAGTGAGGACACCTTGTGGGACCCTTACATCTGAAGCTAAAGCAGCTTAATAGTCTTCAACAGGAAAAGACAATAGAGCAAGGAATCTTGAAGGGGGCAGGATACATGTTGGTGTTTGTTCTTGGAATGGACGAGGATCCCTACGGGAGAGGGCGTCCGCCTTCCCATTTTTTGATCCCGGTCTATAAATGATTTGAAAATCAAAAAAAAAAGGCTCCAACGTACTTGTCTGCCAGATAGGGTTTTGTTGGTTTGGAGATATCCCAAGTTACGGTGATCCGTATATATAATTATGGGAGAGGAGGTGCCTTCAAGCAAGTGTCTCCAAAATTCTAGAGCTCTTTTTATAGCCAGAAGTTCCTTATCCCCAATGGAATAATTCATCTCAGCAGTAGACATAATTTTTGAGAAAAACCCAATAGGGAAAAGAGGTTCCTTAGGTGATTTCCGTTGAGAGAGGACTGCGCCAAGCGCATAATCCGAAGAATCGACCTCTAGTACATATTGTAAAACTGGATCTGGATACTTCAGAATGGGAGCAGATGTGAAGGAATCTTTTAGGAACTTGAATGCATCGGCTGCTTCCGGCGACCACTTGAAGGGATAGTTAGGACTAGTAAGTCTGGTAAGAGGTTTTGCAATTTTTGAAAAGTTACAAATGAATTTCTCCAACATAGGTGTGTCCGGTCCACGGCGTCATCCTTACTTGTGGGATATTCTCTTCCCCAACAGGAAATGGCAAAGAGCCCAGCAAAGCTGGTCACATGATCCCTCCTAGGCTCCGCCTACCCCAGTCATTCTCTTTGCCGTTGTACAGGCAACATCTCCACGGAGATGGCTTAGAGTTTTTTAGTGTTTAACTGTAGTTTTTCATTATTCAATCAAGAGTTTGTTATTTTCAAATAGTGCTGGTACGTACTATTTACTCAGAAACAGAAAAGAGATGAAGAATTCTGTTTGTATGAGGAAAATGATTTTAGCAACCGTAACTAAAATCCATGGCTGTTCCACACAGGACTGTTGAGAGCAATTAACTTCAGTTGGGGGAACAGTTTGCAGTCCCTTGCTGCTTGAGGTATGACACATTCTAACAAGACGATGTAATGCTGGAAGCTGTCATTTTCCCTATGGGATCCGGTAAGCCATGTTTATTACGATTGTAAATAAGGGCTTCACAAGGGCTTATTTAAACTGTAGACTTTTTCTGGGCTAAATCGATTGATTATTAACACATATTTAGCCTTGAGGAATCATTTTATCTGGGTATTTTGATATAATAATATCGGCAGGCACTGTTTTAGACACCTTATTCTTTAGGGGCTTTCCCAAAGCATAGGCAGAGTCTCATTTTCGCGCCGGTGTTGCGCACTTGTTTTTGAGAGGCATGGCATGCAGTCGCATGTGAGAGGAGCTCTGATACTTATAAAAGACTTCTGAAGGCGTCATTTGGTATCGTATTCCCCTTTGGGTTTGGTTGGGTCTCAGCAAAGCAGATACCAGGGACTGTAAAGGGGTTTAAAGCTTAAAACGGCTCCGGTTCCGTTATTTTAAGGGTTAAAGCTTCCAAAATTGGTGTGCAATATTTTCAAGGCTTTAAGACGCTGTGGTGAAAATTTGGTGAATTTTGAACAATTCCTTCATGTTTTTTCGCAATTGCAGTAATAAAGTGTGTTCAGTTTAAAATTTAAAGTGACAGTAACGGTTTTATTTTAAAACGTTTTTTGTACTTTCTGATCAAGTTTATGCCTGTTTAACATGTCTGAACTACCAGATAGACTGTGTTCTGAATGTGGGGAAGCCAGAATTCCTATTCATTTAAATAAATGTGATTTATGTGATAATGACAATGATGCCCAAGATGATTCCTCAAGTGAGGGGAGTAAGCATGGTACTGCATCATTCCCTCCTTCGTCTACACGAGTCTTGCCCACTCAGGAGGCCCCTAGTACATCTAGCGCGCCAATACTCCTTACTATGCAACAATTAACGGCTGTAATGGATAATTCTGTCAAAAACATTTTAGCCAAAATTAACCCTTGTCAGCGTAAGCGTGGCTGCTCTGTTTTAGTTACTGAAGAGCATGACGACGCTGATATTAATATCTCTGAAGGGCCCCTAACCCAATCTGAGGGGGCCAGGGAGGTTTTGTCTGAGGGAGAAATTACTGATTTAGGGAACATTTCTCAGCAGGCTGAATCTGATGTGATTACATTTAAATTTAAATTGGAACATCTCCGCATTTTGCTTAAGGAGGTATTATCCACTCTGGATGATTGTGAAAATTTAGTCATCCCAGAGAAACTATGTAAAATGGACAAGTTCCTAGAGGTGCCGGGGCTCCCAGAAGCTTTTCCTATACCCAAGCGGGTGGCGGATTCTCAGATTCTGTTATCGATACTCTTGTTCAGGCCAGAAAGCCTGTGACTAGAAAGATTTACCATAAAATTTGGAAAAAATATATCTGTTGGTGTGAATCTAAAGGATTCCCTTGGGACAAGGTTAAGATTCCTAGGATTCTATCCTTCCTTCAAGAAGGATTGGAAAAAGGATTATCTGCAAGTTCCCTGAAGGGACAGATTTCTGCCTTGTCGGTATTACTTCACAAAAAGCTGGCAGCTGTGCCAGATGTTCAAGCCTTTGTTCAGGCTCTGGTTAGAATCAAGCCTGTTTACAAACCTTTGACTCCTCCTTGGAGTCTCAATTTAGTTCTTTCAGTTCTTCAGGGGGTTCCGTTTGAACCCTTACATTCCGTTGATATTAAGTTATTATCTTGGAAAGTTTTGTTTTTAGTTGCGATTTCTTCTGCTAGAAGAGTCTCAGAATTATCTGCTCTGCAGTGTTCTCCTCCTTATCTGGTGTTCCATGCAGATAAGGTGGTTTTACGTACTAAACCTGGTTTTCTTCCAAAAGTTGTTTCTAACAAAAACATTAACCAGGAGATTATCGTACCTTCTCTGTGTCCAAAACCAGTTTCAAAGAAGGAACGTTTGTTGCACAATTTGGATGTTGTTCGCGCTCTAAAATTCTATTTAGATGCTACAAAGGATTTTAGACAAACATCTTCCTTGTTTGTTGTTTATTCAGGTAAAAGGAGAGGTCAAAAAGCAACTTCTACCTCTCTCTCTTTTTGGATTAAAAGCATCATCAGATTGGCTTACGAGACTGCCGGACGGCAGCCTCCCGAAAGAATCACAGCTCATTCCACTAGGGCTGTGGCTTCCACATGGGCCTTCAAGAACGAGGCTTCTGTTGATCAGATATGTAGGGCAGCGACTTGGTCTTCACTGCACACTTTTACCAAATTTTACAAGTTTGATACTTTTGCTTCTTCTGAGGCTATTTTTGGGAGAAAGGTTTTGCAAGCCGTGGTGCCTTCCATTTAGGTGACCTGATTTGCTCCCTCCCTTCATCCGTGTCCTAAAGCTTTGGTATTGGTTCCCACAAGTAAGGATGACGCCGTGGACCGGACACACCTATGTTGGAGAAAACAGAATTTATGTTTACCTGATAAATTTCTTTCTCCAACGGTGTGTCCGGTCCACGGCCCGCCCTGGTTTTTTTAATCAGGTCTGATATTTTATTTTCTTTAACTACAGTCACCACGGTACCATATGGTTTCTCCTATGCAAATATTCCTCCTTAACGTCGGTCGAATGACTGGGGTAGGCGGAGCCTAGGAGGGATCATGTGACCAGCTTTGCTGGGCTCTTTGCCATTTCCTGTTGGGGAAGAGAATATCCCACAAGTAAGGATGACGCCGTGGACCGGACACACCGTTGGAGAAAGAAATTTATCAGGTAAACATAAATTCTGTTTTTCTATAATAATTGCTAAAGCCAAGGAATTTCTGCAGATCCTTTCTTGTAGTGGCTGTGGGCCAAGATGTTACTGCCTCTACTTTATTGTCTTGCATTCTAACACCATTGGGGCTAATGGAATAACCAAGGAAATCTATGGCTTTAGTATGGAAGATGCATTTTTCAATTTTCGTATAAAGCCTGTGTACCTTGAGTCTTGCCAAAACCCAACTGACGTGTTTGATGTGCTGTTCTTCAGATGATGAATAAATCAGGATATCATCAAGGTATACTATAACACAAATATCCAGCAGATCATGGAAGATGTCGTTTATAAAAAACTGAAAAGTTGCAAGTGCGTTAGTTAAACCGAAAGGCATGACCAGGTATTCGTATAGACCATATCTTGTTCTGAAAGCGGTGAGCCATTCATCCCCCTCTCTGATACGCACAAGATTGTATGCTCCCCTGAGATCCAATTTGGTGTAAATTTTCGCATGCCGTAGTCTCTCAATGAGTTCCGGAATAAGAGGGAGTGGATACCGATTCTTTATAGTGATCTTGTTGAGTTGTCTAAAATCTATAATAGGGCGCAAGGATTGGTCCTTATTCCGGACGAAAAACATTCCGGCTCCAGCAGGGGAAACGGATGGGCGAATAAAGCCTTTCTTTAGATTCTCGTCCAGATAAGCTTTCAGGTGATCCAACTCAGACTGGCAGAGGGGATATAGATGACCCAGAGGTGGGGTTGTACCAGGCTTCAGATCTATAGGGCAGTCGTAGGAGCGATGTGGAGGAAGGGTGTCTGCCTCCTTTTTGCTAAAGACTTCTGTGAACTGCTTGTATTCTTCTGGTACCCGAGACTCAAGTGTAGAGGAGAGAGTGTGGAACTTGTTTCTCAAAAAGGTCTGTTGGCAATAGGGAGAATTTAAACGAATCTGTAGGGTCTTCCAGTTAATCAGCGGTTCGTGTAATTGTAACCAGGCTAAACCAAGCACAATTGGGAATAAGGGGGAAGAGATTACATCAAATGTAAGGTGTTCATGATGTGTTTGTAAAGTGGTGACTGAAAGTGGAATGGTATGATGTGTTATAGGACCAGATGAAATCTCAGAGCCATCAACTTCTTTAAGTGAAATGGGAGACAACTTTTTGATCAAAGGAATTTTATTTTTTTAAACCAAAGTACTGTCAATGTAGTTCCCTTGAGCTCCTGTATCCACGATCGCTGGAATGGTCAAGTGTTTACTGGCCCACTGTAAAGACAGAATTAAAGAACAATGAATTGGTTTGTTTAGCATTATCTGTGAGGTGAAATTAGTATTGCACTTACTGTACTTTTTCTGAGGAATGGATGGGCAATCCTTGACACTGTGTGTAGAAGCACCACAATACATACACAATACCCTAATCTTCCTCCTCATACGTTCTTCAGCAGAAAGGCGACCTCTAAAGAAACTTATATCCATAGCTTCTGCGCCACCTGGACTGGAAGTTGACGAGGATGAAGGTGCTTGAGGGGGTTGAGTGGCCTTCTTATTGGCATGGTCTGGGTATTGGCGTTCGGATCTTCTCTCCCGCAGTCGTCTGTCAATTTGGCTGCTTAACCTCATAAGGCCTTCAAGGGTCTCAGGTAACTCTGTTCTTGCTAATTCATCTTTAACCACATCAGACAGGCCAAGCCTGAATTGGTGTCTAAGTGAGACAGCGTTCCACTGTGAGTCAATAGAAAACTGCTTGAACTCTGTTATGTATTGTTCAACAGGTCTTGAACCTTGCTTGAGTTTTCTCATTTTTCTTTCCGCAGTAAGTTGTAGGTTAGCATCAGTATACAGTTCATCCATAACGTCTAAAAAGGAAGAGAAGGATGATAGGACTGGATTGTTTGTCTCAAATAGTGTGTCAGCCCATATACGCGGTTCACCTCTTAGGTAACTAATCATGGTTAGTACTTTAACCCTATCGTTAGGATAGGTCCTGGGTTTGAGATTGAAGTTAAGAAGACATGCATTTTTAAATTGCCGGTATTGATTCCTTTCTCCATGAAAGAAATCAGGAGGAGCAATAAAGGGTTCTGATAGAGTGTCACTAGGAGTTTGCTTAAAATAACTTTTCTTAAGGTCTCGTTCTCCACTTGTAACTCCCTTAATCCCTGACTCAGCTGGTCCACTCTCTGAGATAAGTTAAATACAATTTGTGGGAGCTCCGCTGGATCCATAGTAATTGGCTTAGTTATTCTATAAGGAATGATCTGTGTGGATCTCAATTGCAGGAGTTTTGAATAACGATAATTGTATCACTTCTCAGTAGTCAGACTATTATATCAGCATAGCCTGTAATTCCAATAAGTGATGTTTGTTAGTGGACACTGTATAACACAGAATAAGAGAAATATGGCTCCTAGAGTAATTTAGCAACCATAAGTATAAGTTCCAAAGGGCAAAGTCAATGGTACAGCGTGTAGCAAAGATGTAACAAGTGATGCGTAACAGAAATAACTGTCAGGGATCCAAAATGCTGTGTTAGCATAAGGAGCTGCGTTCGGCAGCTGCGGACAGTTCTGTGGCTGTTGTCAGACAGAGAGCGTAAGCTTGAGAGCTCTGTACTGCAGCGGTAATCCGGGGGGGTGTCTCTTACAACCTGAACTGCTCAGGTGACGTCACGCAGCTCAGCAGCGCTACACTTGGAACCCGGGAAGCGATTGTCACAGAAATCCCGGCGACAGGTTAGGACATACCGTAGTAAATATGTAGCAGTCGTAACTCTTGCTGTAAAATTAATGATGCTACTCACAAGCAGTTGAAAGAATGTAGTTGTGCTCTAGCGTGTTTAAGCAGAGCCGTTAGCCGAAATGCCTTCCTCTGGAGTTGATATTATTTGACACAAGCAGCTTATGCAGGGTTGTAAAACGGAGTCTGTAGAAGTGAATGAGAATGAAGTAGTATTCACAAGCAAAGAGCTTATCAATCCGGAATGTGATAGTCCATGAATAAACCAAACTGGGTTGGTATTTGTAATCCAAAATCTGGTAACTAGGTTTACTTTAGTAAATTACTCCTTAGGGAGAAATGAGCAGTGCACTATGCTTAGCTAACAAATACTCAATAACTAAGCACTTGTTTGGGGCGTGGTAATGATTTAAATACAGGTGAACAGAGACAAGTAGTGGTAATAGGTAAAGCCAGAAATGGAATGCTTACATTATGAATGTAGACCATAGTTTTGTGGCCATGGGGTTCTTCTTGGTGGGTATGGCACACAAGGTAACTACAATTTAATAGAGCCTTATAGAGGGAACAGCAGAGAAAGTACCCTGCAACCTTACCTTAATCTGGCTCTGCCACACTGTATAGTTTTAGTAAATATATTATGATATATGTTTCATAGCCATAAATGTATATGGGGCCCTTATGGCTTGTAAAATATTGATCTACAGCCCCCATGTATTAATAAGTTGCGCATCACTAAATTTGAACATGTATTTTTTGCAGAAGAATGTCCCTTTAAAACCAAATAGCTAAAATCACATGAAAAGTTTGCAAATCATAATAAAACTGGCAGCATGTGAGCATGGCACTTCTCCCACTGTTTTACTCCTATGTTAATAAGGGAGACGTCACTGATCTGTCTACCATTTTATTCTATACATTTTGCATATCTGATTATTAAGTATATGGATTGAAATCAATACTTTACTTCCTTTTTATTTTCTATTTTGTCCTTCCATTATTACTTTAGCTTAGCATCTATAGTGCTTAGCATCTATACGCCTAGATTACGAGTACTGCGTTAGCCTTAAAAAAGCAGCGTTAAGGGGTCCTAACGCTGCTTTTTAACGCCCGCTGGTATTACGAGTCAAGCAGGAAAGGGTCTACCGCTCACTTTTCTTCCGCGACTTTTGTCTACCGCAAATCCCCTTATGTCAATTGCGTATCCTATCTTTTTAATGGGATTTGCCTAACGCTGGTATTACAAGTCTTGGAGAAAGTGAGCGGTACAGCCTCTACCTCCAAGACTCCTACCGCATAAAAAAGTCAGTAGTTAAGAGTTTTATGGGCTAACGCCGGAACATAAAGCTCTTAACTACAGTGCTACAAAGTACACTAACACCCATAAACTACCTATGAACCCCTAAACCGAGGCCCTCCCCACATCGCAAACACTATAATAAAATTATATAACCCCTAATCTGCCGACCGGACATTGCCGCCACCTACATTATACCTATGAACCCCTAATCTGCTGCCCCTAACATCGCTGACACCTACATTATATTTATTAACCCCTAATCTGCCCCCCCAACGTCGCTGCCACCTACCTACACTTATTAACCCCTAATCTGCTGACCGGACATTGCCGCCACTATAATAAATGTATTAACCCCTAAACCGCCGCACTCCCGCCTCGCAAAAACTATAATAAATTGTATTAACCCCTAATCTGCCCCCCCATGTCGCCGCCACCTACCTACAATTGTTAACCCCTAATCTGCCGCCCCCAATGTCGCCGCTACTATAATAAAGTTATTAACCCCTAAACCTAAGTCTAACCCTAACCCTAACACCCCCCTAAGTTAAATCTATTTTTAATAAATCTAAATAAAATTTCTAAAATTAAATAAATTAATCCTATTTAAAACTAAATACTTACCTATAAAATAAACCCTAATATAGCTACAATATAATTAATAGTTACATGGCAACTTTGTATTTATTTTAACTAGGTACAATAGCTATTAAATAGTTATTAACTATTTAATAGCTACCTAGTTAAAATAATTACAAAATTACCTGTAAAATAAATCCTAACCTAAGTTACAAATACACCTAACACCACACTATCAATAAATTAATTAAATAAATTAACTAAAATTATCTAAACTCAAATACAATTAAATAAACTAAACTATAGTACAAAAAAACAAAACACTAAATTACAAAAAAATCGTGCACGAGCAT
>NC_069509.1:58306553-58316553 GCF_027579735.1 Bombina bombina
TGTGAAACGACATGGTTTTTCACTTTGGATTTGAAGTATTTTTGCAATGCATTGATGTTAACAATAAATAAAAGGTATCATTGTTCTTACTACACATATGATATATAGAGCCAACAGCCTTTCAGAGGAAGTTTACCCAAATGGAAATTCATCATTTAGAGATGCTAGTTGGTTGCCACATCACATCCAAAAAGTAGTGGTAACGTATTTTTTTTGTTCTTATTTTGGGAGGACCTGAGATGGAAGTCGTCTAAAATTGCAAAAACAAACCAGAAGCTAAAATCACAAAAGGGGCTAAATTTATAGATACTCATGAGGTTGCCAATGACCTCACTATAAAGGTGAGATGATGTTCACAATTCATCAAGCATCGCTTCAGCTATATTTTCCATAGGTTTATTAGTGGGGCTCCTGCTTTAACATCTATAGTTGTTGACAAGCTATTGCTAAGCGATTAAAACAATTACTACTGAAACAACTTCTGAAACACAGTTCAAGAGACACGAAACATCTTTCATGATTAAGTTATAACATGCAATTTCAAACAACTTTCCAATTGACTTCTATTATAAAATTTGATTTATTCTTTTGTTATCCTTTGTTGAAGGGTCAGCAGTGCACTACTTACAAATTACATATACGTGCAGCCTCCACCAGTGATCAGCAAGCTCCCAGAAGTGCATTGCTCCTCCCAAGCCTACATAAGCATGCTTTTCAACAAAGGATAACAAGAGAGCAAGAAAATTAGATATTAGAAGTAAATTGGACAGTTGTTTAACATTGCATACTCTAGCTAATTTAGGAAATTATTATTTTTACTTTACTGTTCCTTTAAAGTAAATGCATGTAGGTGTAATATATTCACCACCATGATACAGACCGCTCAGATCCACAGAGGCTGCAGACGCCACCGGAAGTGCTGGGAAAACTATAGTGTGTAACAGCTGAGGGGGTGCACACCCGTAAGCGACCGGTTCCGCCGCAAGACAATAGACAAGAAAAAAGAAAAAACGGGCTGCACCATACAGGAATAAAGTTAAAAAATAACTTTTAATGATGCAAAATAAAAACAAGATACATAGAGATAGCAAAGGCAAGGTTCCTTACGCGTTTCGTGCCGGTACTTGGCACTTAGTCATAGGAATACCTGCTATGGTACTGACCCTCCAGTTAATGGGGCAGTATCCAATCACAAGGTGAATATGAAAATACACACATGAGATAACTTTTAAAACATGTATAATACAACTGTTGAACATGGATTGTGGAGAGTGAAAGCTAGCTAGGGTCAGTACCATAGCAGGTATTCCTATGACTAAGTGCCAAGTACCGGCACAAAACGCGTAAGGAGCCTTGCCTTTGCTACCTCTATGTACCTTGTTTTTATTTTGCATCATTAAAAGTTATTTTTTTAACTTTATTCCTGTATGGTGAAGCCAGTTTCTTTCTTTTTCCTTGTAATATATTCACATCATGTTATAGAAAAGTAGTCTTCCTGGGTAGCGCTTGGTGATTGGTGGCTACATTTAGCACTACCCAGGTGCTGAACCAAAGGTGGACTGGCTTGTAAGCTTACAATCCTGCTTTTTCAAATAAAAATACCATGAGAACGAAGAAAAATTGTTAGTCGGAGTAAATTAGAAAGTTGCTTAAAATTGGTGCTCTATCTGAACCATAAAATAAAAAATTTAGGTTCAGTATCCCTTTAACCCTCAATGCCGACATGTGGGCAGATTTTCATTTAACCCCCAATGGACATATATATATATATTTTTTTTTTAAAACCTCAAATCCAGGCACATAAGCAGTTATTTTTTAGGATTGATTACGTGTTGATAGGAACACCCAGAAGTCCTGTGTGCCTAAAAATGGATTTCTGAATAATTCTCGAAATTGGAATTCTGAATTTGGGGATTTGTACCTGTATAATATTTGCTCAAATGTTTATTGGTAACTATTTTGTTGAAGTCTTGAAAATGGGCTATACACATAGTTAAATTCTGCTTAAGAGCAATTTATTTCTGCCATTGAGCAGGACATTTCTGGTGAGCCAATTAGGAGTGCTATATGCATGTACCAGCCAACGGCAGGTAACATCCTGCTCAACACTGGCTCCAAAGAGTAACTGGTATACAAACATTTCTATTTCTGGTCACATATCTAGTGAGTCAATTAGGAGTGTCATACATATGTATCAGCCAATCACAAGCCTTGTCTTGCTAAATACTGACTCAAAAGCACAACTGGTACACAAACTTCACCTTTATGTGAGTGTTAAACAACACATAATTGCAAAGGGACCTTCATGCAGTCATAAAAAGCACTAAATGAATTAGAGAATTGTATTATTTCATTAAAGTTCCTAAAATTGCAAAGAAAAATGTTCTTTTAATGTGTATACAGCATTATGCATCATTTGTTTTTCTACAATATTCTAATTAAATTTAAGTTACATTTTCTATGCTGCCTGTTATACCCTGGCAGTATTGCAGAGCTTCAAAGCAATACTATCGCACGTGTCTACTGGCAATGTTCTCTGGCTGTGTTTTGCTGCATACTGTACCTCCTGGCAGTGCAATATGAAATTCCCTCACACTTCTCAGCATCCTCTGGCATTGATAACAAACAATATCAGACTGAATACATCCAGGGGAATTTCCATACAGATTTTCTGCTTGAATAAGCTGTTCAGTGCTACTCAGCCATAGAGCAGAATTTACTAACACATTCCCTGTTCTCCATAATCCGAGTCAAAACATCAGGGGCAGGTAACCGCAGACTGATTAGTCATCTAATTATTAGCTCTGACAATAAATGCTACATAGGAAGGTGTGTTAGGCGTCATCTGGCAGTTGGCCAGCGCAGAACATAGTATACATTATATCAGATATGTCTCTTTTTAATTATATATAATTTACTAGATAGAAGTGAAGCCCTAAGTTATCGTGTGCCTGCAAACTGCAAATTTGCCGTTTGCGGGCGCGAGATAAATATTTAGCCATTACAAGTGGCTGGTTATTGCTACTGCGGGCTTGCGATATCTGGTTAATTTATAAATGTGCCCCAAATTCCCCCAAAATACAGGGGTGTGTATTTGATTAAAAAATAAAAATTGTAGCATTTTTATTTTATAATAAAATAACTGCACTAGGCAGTATTTTGGCGCTAAAGTTGGTGGGAGTTGGGCGGTCTATGGGAACTTTGTGTTCCCTGTAAATATATATATATATATATATATATATATATGCTTATCTACATATATTTTTATGTGTTAATATGTGTATATAAACATGTAAACACATACATATATACTGTATGTATATAAGCATATACATATATATTTACAATTTTGCTGCCATCACTGCACGATTAACCCCTTCACTGCGCTGTGTTTCTGTGCCGTGTATGACGGCATCATAACGAGTCTCCCATAGATCCTATGGAAGCGCGCTCTTGTGAGCCCAATGCTTCCCAGCAATGCGAATGCGAGCTCATACTAGCGCACATTAGCGTGTGCTGGTATTACACAGTGGAGCACAAATATTGCTTTCAAGAAAGCAATATTTAGCGTTCCATTTGTAATCTGGCTCTATATCAGATATTATGTCTCTTTATAATTACATATAATTTACTATATATTTATCTTTGTTACATGTTAATGTTTGTATACACTTCAGATGGACTGAATAGAAACTTTTTTGCAACACTCAGATTACTTTATGGAGTTTATCCGAAACGCGTAAGCCATACAGTGCTGCACCCTCTACACCACTAGGTTTTTTGCTGTGAATTTTCCTCATTTTAAATGGACCAATAAAGATTACGTTTTATCCTTTTGACAAACTGGACTATTTTTCTTTTGAGTCTTCAGACCGCTGCTCCATAACCATGAGCGCCTGCTCTGATGAGGCGGACAGGAATCTTCACAATTCAATCCGATCGAGTACGATTGGGTTGATTGACACCTCCCTGCTGGCGGCCCATTCGCGGCGAGTCTGCAGGGGGCGGCGTTGCACCAGCAGCTCGTGTGTGCTGCTGGTGCAATGCTGAATACGTAGAGCGTATTGCTCTCCACATTCAGCGAGGTCTTGCGGACCTGATCCGCACTGTCGGATCAGGTCCGCAAGACCTTTGATACATAGGCCTCAATGTCTGAATCACAAAATAACTTTTTGGGGTTTCTTGTCCCTTTAAAGGGATGCTCAAAATTTAAAGGAAGATGAAACTGCAGCTATAAAAGGTGTTAGATTATTTTATTATTGCACTTCTGCGTAACCCCAAATTAATTTCAGCGCCAGAGTAGCAATGCACTACTGAGAGCTAGTACATCTGGTGAGCCAATGAAAAGAGGCATATGTATGTAGCCACCAATTACTAGCTAGCTTCCAGTAGTGCTTTACTGCGCCTGAGCCTACCTAGGTATGCTTTTTAACAATTTTCAAGTCTCTTAAACATGTCTGGTGAATCTGAACCATGAATGCTTTATCTTTGATGCACAGATTATGAGAACAGGGAATGTGTTAGCAAGTTCTGTGCTACTCTGATTTCTTGCTGTTGGCTCAACAGATGTGTTTAGTTAGCTCCCATTAGTGCATTGTTACTTTGGAGCTGACTTTAACTATGTGTTTAACACCATTACATTGCAAGCAACATTGGAATAATAAAATACTCCAACGCATAAGAATACAGGTGAAACTCGAAAAATTTGAATATTGTGCAAAAGTTCATTTATTTCACTAATGCAACTTAAAAGGTGAAACTAATATATGAGATAGACTCATTACATGCAAAGCAAGATAGTTCAAGCCGTGATTTGTCATAATTGTGATGATTATGGCTTATAGCTCATGAAAACCCCAAATCCACAATCTCAGAAAATTAGAATATTACATGCAATCAATAAAACAAGGATTGTACATAGAACAATATCGGACCTCTGAAAAGTATAAGCATGCATACTGTATGTACTCAGTACTTTGTTTGGGCCCCTTTTGGAGCAATTACTGCTTCAAAGCGGCGTGGCATGGAAGCTATCAGCCTGTGGCACTGCTGAGGTGTTATGGAAGACCAGGATGCTTCAATAGCGGCCTTCAGCTCTTCTGCATTGTTCGGTCTCATGTCTCTCATCTTTCTCTTGGCAATGCCACATATATTCTCTATGGGGTTCAGGTCAGGCGAGTTTGCTGGCCAATCAAGCACAGTAATCCCATGGTCATTGAACCAGGTTTTGGTGCTTTTGGCAGTGTGGGCAGGTGCCAAGTCCTGCTGGAAAATGAAGTCAGCGTTCCCATAGAGCTCGTCTGTGGAAGGAAGCATGAAGTGCTTCAAAATCTCCTGGTAGACGGCTGCGTTGACCCTGGACTTAATGAAGCACAGTGGACCAACACCAGCAGATGACATGGCTCCCCAAATCAACACAGACTGTGCAAACTTCACCCTGGACTTCAAGCAGTGTGTGCCTCTCCATTCTTCCTCCATACTCTGGGTCCTTGGTTTCCAAATGAGATGCAAAATTTGCTCTCATCAGAAAAGAGGACTTTGGGCCACTGAGCAACAGACCAGGTCTGTTTTTTCTTTAGCCCAGGTAAGACGCTTCTGACGTTGTTTGTTGTTCAGGAGTGGCTTGACAAGAGGAATACGACATTTGAAGCCCATGTCCAGGATCCGTCTGTGTGTGGTGACTCTTGATGCACTGACTCCAGCCTCAGTCCACTCCTTGTGAAAGTCCTCAACACTTTTGAATGTCCTTTTCCTGACTATCCTCTCCAGGCTGCGGTCATCCCTGCTGCTTGTGCACCTTTTTCTTCCACACTTTTCCCTTCCACATAACTTTCTATTAATGTGCTTTGATACAGCACTTTGGGAACATCCAACTTCTTTTGCAATTACCTTTTGAGGCTTTCCCTCCTTATGCAGGGTGTCAATGATGGTTTTCTGCACAACTGTCAGGTCAGCACTCTTTCCCATGATTGTGATTCCTACTGAACCAGACTGAGAGATCATTTAAAGGCTCAGGAACCCTTTGCATGTGTTATGACTTAATTAGCTGATTAGAGTTTTCTGAGATTGTGGATTTGGGGTTTTCATGAGCTGTAAGCCATAATCATCACAATTATGACAAATCACAGCTTGAACTATCTTGCTTTGCATGTAATGAGTCTATCTCATATATTAGTTTCACCTTTTAAGTTGCATTAGTGAAATAAATTAACTTTTGCACGATATTCTAATTTTTCGAGTTTCACCTGTATGTTCTATTTATTTTTACGTCCCTTTAACATTTTTACATATATTTACATATAATTTGACATTGTTTTATTTAAACAGAGCATAACTAAGATGTGAGGCTATGGATAATACGGTTTATTAAAATAATTTCCAGTTATTAAATGTAATTAAAATGTTTTAGATGTTATCTGGATATCATTTTCTCTTCTTCTAAATACAAACAGAAGATCATATTGTATGTCACGCTTATCTCTCTTTTATTTATGTAGTTCTTCGTAATTGTTGCACTCTGGGTTAAGACAATTTGCTAAAACAAAGGGACTTAAATCCCCCCATTATTTTTAAATGTTAATGTTTTATTCATATTGTACTTGTTTGTATATAGTCATTGTTTTGAAGATTAAGAACTTTAGTAGATTAAATAATATAAAACGTACAGTACAATGTTTATTGTATCCCTCTGTAAGAAATTTAGAATTTCTCTGTCTCGCTCTATCTCACAATATATATGGATTTACTGTTGACTGAAGACCAGAGAGTGCTTTATTTTTGCCTTTTAAATTCCTGTATAGCACCCTGGCAGCTGCTGATCTCTCAGTGAGAGTGCATACACACTGTTGTTTCTGTTACAATATATATATATATATATATATTTATATATAATCTCAAAAAGACTATAAAACACAATTTCCTGTGGTGCGATGTACTATTTAGAATATACTGTATATACATATATACAAGACAATCACTGAAGGGCACTCTCAGGTAGACATGTGCGTTTCGTTTCGTTCCGAATCGGAATTTGGACGAATTTGCCAAATTCGGAGATTCAAATCGATTCGAATTTCCGAATTACCCTAGCAACAACATTAAACTAATCCGAATGCATCTGTAACAAATAAATCTGAATTAGTTCATATTTATTCGTTACATTGTAATGGCTATGGACTAATCACAATTCATTATAAAAATTAAATTTACTGAGATTTAGTGAGTTAGAACAGTGAAATAAATGCGTTTGTGTAACTTGGAACCATCTGAATCAATATAACACATACCGAACTTCCGAATTTACAAATCAAATCTGAAACGAATACATCCGAATTTATTCGAATCCGAATTAATCCAATACGAATACATTCAAATGTATCCGAATTCTAATCGATCCGAAACTAAATTTGGAAAAATCTGAATCGGTCCGAAACGAGCCAAAACTAATTTTGGCGCTGAGCACGTCTACTCTCAGGTCTTATTAATAATATTGCTTTATTTCCATAATTCATTCAATTTCAATGTCAACATTTTGGCTTATCTATAAATCTTTTTCAAGACATCAGTATCTATAAAATCATTATATATATACATTGGGGCCGATTTAAGAAGCTCCGTATCGGCCCCAATGCCTCTGTTTCTGTGTGAGCCTTCAGGCTTGCCAGAAACAGGAGTTAAAAAGCAGTGGTCTAGGGACACTGAACACAGTTTTTTTCTTTTGTGATTCAGATAGAGCAGGCAATTTTAATCAACTTTCTAATTTACTCCTATTAGCAAATGTTCATTCTCTTGGTATCTTTATTTGAAAAGCAAGAATGTAAGTTTAGATGCCGGCCCATTTTGTTGAACAACCTGGGTTGATTGGTGGATACATTCATCCACCAATAAACAAGTGCTGTCCAAGGTTCTGGACTTTCTTTTTCAAATAAAGATAGCAAGAGAACGAAGAAAAATTGATAATAGGAGTAAATTAGAAAGTTTCTTAAAATTGATTGCTCTATCTGAATCACGAAAGAAAAAATTTGGGTTCAGTGTCCCTTTAAGACCGCTTCTCCTTAATTCGTATGCCACCTCTGAGGCAGCGTACAGCAATCAGCCTGATCACATACGATCGGGTTAATTAACACCCCCTGCTAGCGGCCGACTGGCCGCGAATCTGCAGGGGGCGGCATTGCACAAGCAGTTCATTAGAACTGCTTGTGCAATGATAAATGCCGAAAGCGTATGCTGTCAGCATTTATCATGTGCGGCGGACATGATCACTACAGCGGATCATATTCGTCCGCACAATGGTAAATCTACTCCATTGTGTTACCCAACAGAAAGACATGCTCACATATGCAGAAACTGTTTGTGACTTGTTATTTCCATATAATCAATAAATGTGTGCAAACATCACTGTTTATTATATGCATCATATGTTTATCTAGGGAAATTGCATCTACAAAGGTAAATACTGTTTCATTTTAAACCCTCCTATATAATGCTATCTACGTTTATCAAGTAAAATTAGATAGGGAAACATTTTCATCAGGGGCTATTTCCATTTAATTTAAATGAATACTTTCTTCCTATTGGTTTACAATTAGTTGCATTTTAAAGGGACACTAAACCCACATTTTTTCTCTTTCGTAATTCAGATAGAGCATGCAATTTTAAGCAACTTTCTAATTTACTCCTATTATCAATTTGTCTTCGTTCTCTTGCTATCTTTAGTTAAAAAGCAGGAATGTAAAGCTTAGGAGCAGGCCTATTTTAGGTTCAGCACCCTGGATAGCGCTTGCTTATTGGTGGCTATATTTGGCTAACCACTAAGCAAGTGTAACCCAAGTTCTGAACCGAAAATGGGCAGGCTCCTAAGCTTTACATTCCTGCTTTTTAAATAAAGATAGCAAGAGAACGAAGAAAATTTGATAATAGGAGTAAATTATAAAGTTGCTTAAAATTGCTGCTCTTTCTAAATCATGAAACAATTTTTTTTTTGTTTAGTGTCCCTTTAATTAATTTTTATGCTCTTAAACTTAGTTACTATGTTAACTTATTTGATCTTTTACTTCAACCATTAAACTTTAAGTTACCATTATAGTTATCTTTTGTTCATTACACATTGCCACACAGTTTTAATAGTAAATTTTGATTCCATAGTTCCATATTAAAGTGATGGTAAATCCAAGAGTATAACAAACGCTAGGATTTGCCATCACTAAAAATAAACATTAGTTTCCGTCATTGTCTCCTAAAAAACAGCATTAAACTCACCCTATATGTGCCGCAAGTGTATCGCTAACTCAGCGGCTCCAGCCACCCACGGCACAGCCCTCTTCTGAAGTGAAGTTTCCACCTCTAGACCAATAGCCGTGCTAGGATGTCAGCTGACACGCACGGCTATTGGTTTAGAGGTAGAAACGTCACCTCAATGAAGAAAGCGCTGTGCTGTGGACGGCCAGAGGCGCTGAGTTAGTGATATACATACGGCACATATGAGGGTGTGTTTAATGCCAATTTTTAGGAAACAACAGAAACTAATTATTATTTTTAGTAATAGTAAATCCTAGCGTTTGTTATACGCTTGGGTTTACCATCACTTTAAGTCTAGGCACATACATTTCAGTTGCTTTATATATTATTAAGGATTACTAGTATGCCAAACTTACGTTTATAGAAATTACTGGCAAATAACTTTAACTGTGCGTTATCCAGATACCATAGTAACATAGTTATCGTGTGCCAGAGTAGACAAGCATTAAGATATATTCTAACTTTGTTCTAACTATTAATATCTAAGCAGAAAAGTTACTTTTTTAACGATTGTGTATTGTCACGGAGCAGCTTGTCTGCACCACTCCTGAAATATATATATATATATATATATATATATATATATATATATATATATATATATATGTATAAAATATGTATATTATATGATGTGCCTGGGTGGACAAAGTGTAACACTTGAGCTATCCAAATCACTTTAACTGCATAATTTAATATATATGTA
>NC_069509.1:58321553-58324053 GCF_027579735.1 Bombina bombina
CGTACCTCAGTATACTCTCATGGAAAGGTACCAAAGAGAGAGAGAATTTATTTTTTAATTGATTGCTTTGAATCATAACATTTTAATTTTGACTTCCATATTGGTTTTAAAATCCAGATGAGCAGTTAAATATATAAAATTATGTTTTCAATAAAAACCTTTTACATTTAAATTTTCGAGATGATTATGATATGATTCATTAAACACCTGATTAAAAAAGTATGTTAATGTAGCACTGGGACACCAAGGATATTATTAATATAAAAAAAACACTGGCAAGTATTAAAGGGACATACAATTACAAAAATGAAATGCTCTGTGTTAGAACATTTTATTTTTGCATAGAGGTAAAACACATAGTTAAAGTCAGCTCCAGAGCATTAATGCACTGCTGGAAACTGGCTAAAGTCATGTGGTGAGCCAATGACAAGAGGCATATCTTTGTGCCCACCCATCACCATCAAGCTCCCAGAAGTACATTGCTGCCCCTGAGCCTACCTAGGTATGCTTGTCAATGAAGGATACCAAGAGAATAAAGTACATTTTAGAATACAAGTAAATTGAAATATCTCTTAAAATTGTCTGCTCTCTTTGAACCATGAATGTCTCATTTTTACTTTCATGTCCCTTTAATTAATTGCCCCATGCAGTGGTGTACTGACCCCTCACAGTAATGCAAGTATTAGATGGATATGAGCTAATGTACAGTGCATGATTGTCTAGTAATCGTCATATATTGTTTGTCTTCCCCTGCAGGAATGCGACCGCTCCACTACGCAGCCTGGCAGGGCAAGAAAGAGCCAATGAAAATGCTTCTTATGTCTGGCTCTGCTGTTAACATCCAGTCAGATGAGGGCCAGATTCCTTTGCACCAAGCGGCCCAACATGGACATTACGATGTGGTAAGAAACGTATAGAATTAAACCCTCCACAGTTGAGCAATGTATTGCAGCAAAATGGTTAAAGGGCCCTTCTGATTAATAAATTACTTCATTCATTAAAGCTTGTCATTTTATCGAGACGTGTATTTGGCAGTTCATTAAATGCAGAATGCGTAAAAATGCGGCCACTCGCAGCATTCTGCTCTTTTCGGAGTCGGATTTCGTCTTGTGAAAGTGCAACACACTAAGATCTGGATTTGCACGTCTAATTTTAACACTAGGGACAGTCAAACTCTATGGGACTGATTTAACAAATGGCGGGTGGACATGATTCGCTGTACCGCTACTTCTTAAATTGTGTTTCCGGCGAGCTGTAAACATCGGGTGGAGCAAGCAGCATAAGCTGCTTAATAAATCTCCCCCTATGTGTTTAACATCCCCTATCTGTTAAGGAACCACAGAGCATTAATGGGCACAAGCAGAAACTGTTGATGACCCAATCCAGAGCAATAGCTGCCCAGCTTGGTTATGTGACTAGCCCTGATGATTGGATCAATGCCAGTTTCCGTTTGGGGACAGCAGTGCTCTGCAGCTCCCTATAGGTACGTTAACTATATGTTTAACTTCGTTGCGGGGGTTTGTTTTTTTCCATTAGAATAATCCTTTTATATATTTGTCAAAAACAGATTCAAAGCACAAATATACCCTTGTTAAAGGGGCAGTGTTCTCCAAATGTTTTTGTTATTCATATGAAAAAGAACCATTTAAACCTGTTGTTTTTTTGCTTGAAATAATGTGAAGTAATTTCTATGCAAATTAAAATTAAAATTTAAGTAACTGTAAAAGTTATGTACTTCCTACTAACACTCCTTAGCTGATAGGTACTGTCTGCTAATGCTTATTAGCTGAGAGGTAGTTCCTGCTAATTCTCATTGGCTGATAGCTACTACCTGCTAATTCTCATTGGCTTATAGGTACTTCCTGCTAATGCTCATTGGCTAATAGCTACTTCCTGTGTATTCTTATTGGCTGACCTCAGCTGTGTTGGTGTAGAACACAAAAATCTGTAATACATTGTAAAATATCCTCTTTTATATAAGAATTAAAGTAAGGCAGTTTAACACTTTGCAATTAGTTTACCAGAAATCTGTAAAAAGCAAACATCACCAGATACAAAAGCTACCTTCTCAATCAATTAAAGTTAAAAAAATAATAATAAGCACTTTAACACCAATACGATTAGCTAAATCAATAACCCAACAAACACACATGCCCAGTATAATGATATTTCCATAATGCCCCTGTTCAAATCAGAATATATATATATATATATATATATATATATATGGTTTTGAAGCACAACAGATTAATTGCACACAACTCATCTATTCACATCACTAAACACTATTAAAATGGATTAATCAGCTAACAAGTCCATCAATCTCTAATGTAATCATTAAACCCCCAAAACCACCATTTTGCTTCTCTTAAAGACACATAATACTCATGCTATACATAACTGTAAAAAGCTGTCATGAAAATATCTACCTGATCATCTCTATGTAAAAAAGGAAGATATTTTACCTCAAAATGTCTTCAGCTCACCAGAGTAAGTGCTC
>NC_069509.1:58329053-58359053 GCF_027579735.1 Bombina bombina
CTAACAAGACTTGGTAATGCTGGAAGCTGTCATTTTCCCTATGGGATCCGGTAAGCCATTTTTATTAAATAAGAATAAAGGGCTTCACAAGGGCTTTAAAGACTGGTAGACATTTTTCTGGGCTAAAACGATTGATTTATAAGCATTTTTAATAGTTTATAGCTTTGAGGAGTTATTTTATTCTTGGGAATTATGTTAAAGAAACGGCAGGCACTGTATTGGACACCTTTTTCACTGGGGGCCTTCTCTAATCATAGGCAGAGCCTCATTTTCGCGCCACTAATGCGCAGTTGTTTTTGGGAAGCAAGGCATGCAGATGCATGTGTGAGGAGCTCAGATACATAGAAAAAGCTTACTGAAGGCGTCATTTGGTATCGTATTCCCCTCTGGGCTTGGTTGGGTCTCAGCAAAGCAGATACCAGGGACTGTATAGGGGTTAAATATAAAAACGGCTCCGGTTCCGTTATTTTAAGAGTTAAAGCTTTCAAATTTGGTGTGCAATACTTTTAAGGCTTTAAGACACTGTGGTGAAATGTTGGTGAATTTTGAACAATTCCTTCATACTTTTTCACATATTCAGTAATAAAGTGTGTTCAGTTTAAAATTTAAAGTGACAGTAACGGTTTTATTTTAAAACGTTTTTTGTTCTTTGTTATCAAGTTTATGCCTGTTTAACATGTCTGAACTATCAGATAGACTATGTTCTGTATGTGAGGAAGCCAAGGTTCCTTCTCATTTAAATAGATGTGATGTATGTGACAAACAATTTAGAGAAAATGATGCCCAAGATGATTCCTCAAGTGAGGGGAGTAAGCATGGTACTGCATCATCCCCTCCTTCGTCTACGCCAGTCTTGCCCACACAGGAGGCCCCTAGTACATCTAGTGCGCCAATACTCCTTACTATGCAACAATTAACGGCTGTAATGGATAATTCTATCAAAAACATTTTAGCCAAAATGCCCACTTATCAGCGAAAGCGCGACTGCTCTGTTTTAGAAAATACTGAAGAGCATGAGGACGCTGATGATAATGGTTCTGACATGCCCCTACACCAGTCTGAGGGGGCCAGGGAGGTTTTGTCTGAGGGAGAAATTTCAGATTCAGGGAAAATTTCTCTACAAGCTGAACCTGATGTGATTACATTCAAATTTAAATTGGAACATCTCCGCGCTCTGCTTAAGGAGGTGTTGTCTACTCTGGATGATTGTGACAATTTGGTCATTCCAGAGAAATTATGTAAGATGGACAAGTTCCTAGAGGTCCCGGGGCCCCCCGAAGCTTTTCCTATACCCAAGCGGGTGGCGGACATTGTAAACAAAGAATGGGAAAGGCCCGGCATACCTTTTGTCCCTCCCCCAATATTTAAGAAATTGTTTCCTATGGTCGACCCCAGAAAGGACTTATGGCAGACAGTCCCCAAGGTCGAGGGGGCGGTTTCTACTCTAAACAAACGCACTACTATCCCTATAGAAGATAGTTGTGCTTTCAAAGATCCTATGGATAAAAAATTAGAGGGTTTGCTTAAAAAGATGTTTGTTCAGCAAGGTTACCTTCTACAACCAATTTCATGCATTGTTCCTGTCACTACAGCAGCGTGTTTCTGGTTCGATGAACTAGAAAAGTCGCTCGATAAAGATTCTTCTTATGAGGAGATTATGGACAGAGTTCACGCTCTTAAATTGGCTAACTCTTTTACTTTAGACGCCACTTTGCAATTAGCTAGATTAGCGGCGAAAAATTCAGGGTTTGCTATTGTGGCGCGCAGAGCGCTTTGGCTAAAATCTTGGTCAGCGGATGCGTCTTCCAAGAACAAATTGCTTAACATACCTTTCAAGGGGAAAACGCTGTTTGGCCCTGACTTGAAAGAGATTATTTCAGATATCACTGGGGGTAAGGGCCACGCCCTTCCTCAGGATAGGTCTTTTAAGGCTAAAAATAAACCAAATTTTCGTCCCTTTCGCAGAAACGGACCAGCCTCAAGTTCTACATCCTCTAAGCAAGAGGGTAATACTTCTCAAACCAAGCCAGCCTGGAGGCCAATGCAAGGCTGGAACAAAGGTAAGCAGGCCAAGAAACCTGCCACTGCTACCAAGACAGCATGAGATGTTGGCCCCCGATCCGGGACCGGATCTGGTGGGGGGCAGACTTTCTCTCTTCGCTCAGGCTTGGGCAAGAGATGTTCTGGATCCTTGGGCGCTAGAAATAGTCTCCCAAGGTTATCTTCTGGAATTCAAGGAGCTACCCCCAAGGGGGAGGTTCCACAGGTCTCAATTGTCTTCAGACCACATAAAAAGACAGGCATTCTTACATTGTGTAGAAGACCTGTTAAAAATGGGAGTGATTCATCCGGTTCCATTAGGAGAACAAGGGATGGGATTCTACTCCAATCTGTTCATAGTTCCCAAAAAAGAGGGAACATTCAGACCAATCTTAGATCTCAAGATCCTAAACAAATTTCTCAAGGTTCTATCGTTCAAAATGGAAACCATTCGGACAATTCTTCCTACCATCCAGGAAGGTCAATTCATGACCACGGTGGATTTAAAGGATGCGTATCTACATATTCCTATCCACAAGGAACATCATCGGTTCCTAAGGTTCGCCTTTCTGGACAAGCATTACCAGTTTGTGGCACTTCCATTCGGATTAGCCACTGCTCCAAGAATTTTCACAAAGGTACTAGGGTCCCTTCTAGCGGTGCTAAGACCAAGGGGCATTGCAGTAGTACCTTACTTGGACGACATACTGATTCAAGCGTCGTCTCTACCACAAGCAAAGGCTCATACGAACATTGTCCTGGCCTTTCTCAGATCTCACGGGTGGAAAGTGAACGTAGAAAAAAGTTCTCTATCTCCGTCAACAAGAGTTCCCTTCTTGGGAACAATAATAGACTCCTTAGAAATGAGGATTTTTCTGACAGAGGCCAGAAAATCAAAACTTCTAAGCTCTTGTCAAGTACTTCATTCTGTTCTTCTTCCTTCCATAGCGCAGTGCAAAATTCATCTAAGACCATTACAACTGTGCATGCTCAGTCAGTGGAATGGGGATTATACAGACTTGTCTCCGACGATACAAGTAGATCAGAGGACCAGAGATTCACTCCGTTGGTGGCTGACCCTGGACAAGCTGTCACAAGGGATGAGCTTCCGCAGACCAGAGTGGGTCATTGTCACGACCGACGCCAGTCTGGTGGGCTGGGGCGCGGTCTGGGAACCCCTGAAAGCTCAGGGTCTTTGGTCTCGGGAAGAATCTCTTCTCCCGATAAATATTCTGGAACTGAGAGCGATATTCAATGCTCTCAAGGCTTGGCCTCAGCTAGCAAAGGCCAAATTCATACGGTTTCAATCAGACAACATGACGACTGTTGCGTATATCAACCATCAGGGGGGAACAAGGAGTTCCCTGGCGATGGAAGAAGTGACCAAAATAATTCAATGGGCGGAGACTCACTCCTGCCACTTGTCTGCAATCCACATCCCAGGAGTGGAAAATTGGGAAGCGGATTTTCTGAGTCGTCAGACATTTCATCCGGGGGAGTGGGAACTCCATCCGGAAATCTTTGCCCAAATAATTCAATTGTGGGGCATTCCAGACATGGATCTGATGGCGTCTCGTCAGAACTTCAAGGTTCCTTGCTACGGGTCCAGATCCAGGGATCCCAAGGCGACTCTAGTGGATGCACTAGTAGCACCTTGGAGCTTCAACCTAGCTTATGTGTTCCCACCGTTTCCTCTCATTCCCAGGCTGGTAGCCAGGATCAAACAGGAGAGGGTATCGGTGATCTTGATAGCTCCTGCGTGGCCACGCAGGACTTGGTATGCAGATCTGGTGAATATGTCATCGGCTCCACCATGGAAGCTACCTTTGAGACAGGACCTTCTTGTTCAAGGTCCGTTCGAACATCCGAATCTGGCCTCACTCCAACTGACTGCTTGGAGATTGAACGCTTGATTTTATCAAAGCGAGGGTTCTCAGATTCTGTCATTGATACTCTTGTTCAGGCCAGAAAGCCTGTAACTAGAAAAATCTACCATAAAATATGGAAAAAATATATCTGTTGGTGTGAATCTAAAGGATTCCCATGGAACAAGATAAAAATTCCTAAGATTCTATCCTTTCTTCAAGAAGGTTTGGAGAAAGGATTATCTGCAAGTTCTTTGAAGGGACAGATTTCTGCTTTATCTGTTTTACTTCACAAAAAGCTGGCGGCTGTGCCAGATGTTCAAGCTTTTGTTCAGGCTCTGGTTAGAATCAAGCCTGTTTACAAACCTTTGACTCCTCCTTGGAGTCTTAATTTAGTTCTTTCAGTTCTTCAGGGGGTTCCGTTTGAACCCCTACATTCCGTTGATATCAAGTTATTATCTTGGAAAGTTTTGTTTTTGGTTGCAATTTCTTCTGCTAGAAGAGTTTCAGAGTTATCTGCTCTGCAGTGTTCTCCTCCTTATCTGGTGTTCCATGCAGATAAGGTGGTTTTGTGTACTAAACCTGGTTTTCTTCCGAAAGTTGTTTCTAACAAAAATATTAACCAGGAGATAGTCGTGCCTTCTTTGTGTCCGAATCCAGTTTCAAAGAAGGAACGTTGGTTGCACAATTTGGATGTAGTTCGTGCTCTAAAATTCTATTTAGAGGCTACAAAGGATTTCAGACAAACATCTTCCTTGTTTGTTGTTTATTCTGGTAAAAGGAGAGGTCAAAAAGCAACTTCTACCTCTCTCTCTTTTTGGCTTAAAAGCATCATCAGATTGGCTTATGAGACTGCCGGACGGCAGCCTCCTGAAAGAATCACAGCTCATTCCACTAGGGCCGTGGCTTCCACATGGGCCTTCAAGAACGAGGCTTCTGTTGATCAGATATGTATGTAAGGCAGCGACTTGGTCTTCACTGCACACTTTTACTAAATTTTACAAATTTGATACTTTTGCTTCTTCTGAGGCTATTTTTGGGAGAAAGGTTTTGCAAGCCGTGGTGCCTTCCATCTAGGTGACCTGATTTGCTCCCTCCCATCATCCATGTCCTAAAGCTTTGGTATTGGTTCCCATAAGTAAGGATGACGCCGTGGACCGGACACACCTATGTTGGAGAAAACAGAATTTATGTTTACCTGATAAATTACTTTCTCCAACGGTGTGTCCGGTCCACGGCCCGCCCTGGTTTTTTAATCAGGTCTGATGATTTATTTTCTCTAACTACAGTCACCACGGTATCATATGATTTCTCCTATGCAAATATTCCTCCTTTACGTCGGTCGAATGACTGGGGAAGGCGGAGCCTAGGAGGGATCATGTGACCAGCTTTGCTGGGCTCTTTGCCATTTCCTGTTGGGGAAGAGAATATCCCACAAGTAAGGATGACGCCGTGGACCGGACACACCGTTGGAGAAAGTAATTTATCAGGTAAACATAAATTCTGTTTTTGGGATTTCATATCCCTTAAACTGTTATATCAAGTCAAATGTTCTGCAACAATCACTGACCAAAAACTGGAAAGAAAGCAAAGACTCTTGACAAAAAACCTGCAAAAAAACAAAACAAAAACCTGCTAAAATGATGGAAATCTGTTCCATTCAAATGGAAGTTAAAGGGACACTAAACACAATTTTTTTTTCTTTCATGAAAATTTTAAGCAACTTTCTCATTTATTCCTATTATCAATTGTTTTTCATTCTCATGCTATATTTATTTGAAAAGCAGAAATGTAAGCTTAAAGGGACACTCAATCAAAATTAAACTTTCATTATTCAGATAGAGCAGCAATTTTAAACAACTTTCCAATTTTCTTCCATTAACAAAATGTGCACAGTATTTTTATCTTTTAACTTTTTGAGTCACCAGCTCCTACTGAGCATGTGCAAGAGTAAGTGTGTATGCATAGGTGAATGGCTGATAGCTGTCACATGGTACGTGTATGCATTTGTGATTGGCTGATGGCTGTCACATGGTACAGGGGGAGTGAAAGAAGACATAACTTTTAAAATTGTCAGAAAAAAATTCTACTACTCATTTGAAGTTCAGACTGAGTGCTATTACATTGTCTTGTTACCTTGCATTTGTTGATTATGCAAATCTACTGTGTTGACTGGTCCTTTAAGATCCAACCCATTTTTGGTTTAGTACCTGTGTAGAGCTTTCTGATTGGTTTGCTACTTTTAGCCACCAATAAGCAAGCGCTACCCAGGTTCTCAACCAAAAATGGGCCGTCTCTTAAGCTTACATTTCTGCTTTTTCATATAAATATAGCATGAGAATGAAGAAAAATTGATAATAGGAGTAAATTAAAAAGGTGATTAAAATTGCATGCTCTATCTGAATCATGAAAGAAAAAATTTGGGTTTAGTGTCCCTTTAAATAATGAGATAAAATATATAGTTCTATGTGTGCTTTAAAGGGCCACTAAACCCAAAATCTTTCTTTCATGATTCAGATAGAACATACAAATTTAAACAACATTACAATTTACTTCTATTATTTATTTTGCTTCATTTTGTAGATATCCTTATTTGAAGAAAAAGTAATGCACATGGGTGAGCCAATCACATGAGGCTTCTATGTGCAGCAACCAATCAGCAGCTGCTGAGCATATCTAGATATGCTTTTCAGCAAAGAATATCAAGAGAATAAAACAAATTAGATAATAGAAGTAAATTAGAAAGATATTCTAAAATGCATTCTCTTTCTAAATCATGAAAGAAAAAATGTGGGTATCATGGCACTTTAAAGGGACAGTAAAGTCAAAAACTAAACTTTTATGATGCATGTAGAGCATTTATTTTTATGATTAAATTAGCTTCATTGTCTTGGTATCCATTGTTGAAGAGCATATCTAGGTATGCACAGGAATGTGCATGTGGTCTTGAGCAATATAAAGAAGCAGTGTTTGCAACATTGTAAGGGTGTAAAGTGTATAACATTGTTAAAAACATTAATGCAAGTACTGTTGCCACATAGTGCTCAAGACTTGCACGCTCCTGAGCCTATCTTGGTATGCTTTTCAGAAAGAATACCAAGAGAACAAAGAAAAATTGATGATAGCAATACATTGGAAATGTTCTTGCTCTATCTAAAGCATAAAATTATGACTTTTGTGTAAAGGGACAACTTGAGATTGTTATATAAAATGTTTAGTTATGTTTAATAAAACACAATGTTTCATTATTTATTTTGCCCCCTGTCATGCAATTTAGCTCTGAAAACAGTTATTTCTTATTCTCAGAACTTGTAATGCACCTGCTGACTTCTCAAGACTAACCCTGCTACATAGTTGTCCCTAATTGGCTTTATCAGATAACAACTTCAAAACAAAACATGTTATACTAACTTTATGACAGTAGCTAGCCTCGTTGTCTGCAGACTAAAGCCCCGATTGGCTGCTCCAAATAAGGCAAATGTTGGGTGGAGTTTGGCTATTGATAAATAATTGCAGCAAAAAGGATGTTAATTTGTTGTAAAAATATTAAAACTTGGCTGATATGTTATTCTATAGCAACACAACAGAAATGTCTTTTAATTACAAGGGGTAGATTATGAGTTGAGCGCATATTTACGCTTCCGCAAACCCGTAATCCACGCTCAGTTTTGTTGTTTTCGTGTGCGCTACTGAGAATTAGATTAAGGGTTGGGAGCATAAATATCAATCCCTCGCGATCGCATCCTCGCGCTCAACAGCTCACACAATCGCTGATAATGCCGAAAGCCTCACAGCTACAGCTCACATAACCTAGATCGCAACAACACAACAATATATATGTATATACAAATGTATACTTATATATTTGTGTTTATATGTGCATATATGTATGACTATAAATGCACATAAATATATATGTATACATTCATATAAACATATATTTAAGAACAGGAGAAGTGGACCGAGCGCTACACCCAGGGCCTTAAGCTTACTAACTATATAGCCTCCTAGTAGGCTAACAATATAAAGGTTAAAATGGGGAGAGAGTAAGCGCTAAAAAGCTTAAAAGGCTAGTAAAAAGTACATTTTAATACATATAAAAATTTACAAATGGCAATCAGACGCATGGATCCATGTCTGACTTAACAAAAAAATATATAATAAACAAATCTAAAAATATCTAAAAATATCCAATGGAGTAAAGCATGTGACGCTGACTTAGTGAGCCAGTGATGAGGAGTTAGAAGGACATGTACATTCAATAATATAAACAACCTAAGTGAGTGATTGAGTGCACACAATAGCTGTCAACAAAGAAAAATAGCGTTCACAAAAAATAGTGTTCACAAAAATTGGCGTACACAAAAAATGTTCAAATGTTCAACCGGTTATATGTAAGTGAATCCAGTAGTGTTTCCTCCAAAGTGACGTGTAGAAATATAACGTGAAGTCAATAATAGTAGAATGTAAACGTTGAGTGGGTCAAATTATTGTGGTTCAGCTTCTAAATTAAAAAATTGTAAATCCGTGAGGTGTATAAAAATAAAAAAAAAGATAGTCTTGAGAAAGGCCTAGTCGGGGCCGAAACGCGTTGGCATACTGGTGAGTTTGGTTTTAATTACCTATATTATATATCATATACAGTGTTGCACTATTTGTTTCTCTTTTGTTCCCTTTTAGGTATTTTATCGATGTATTTGTTTGTTATGGATCTTACCAAGGATTTTTAAACATCTGGGGGTCCATCCGATAAAAATCGTCGCCCACAAAAGCCGGCGACGCCAATATTTGCGCGGGTTTGGTATCCTATATACGGCGTAACCTAGAAGTTACGCGCGTATATTTCTGCCGTCGACCGTAGTTTTTTGGGCTATAGGCAGGTATACCAAACCCGCGCAGTTTGGTATCCAATATGCAGCGTAAGGACTTACGTGGCGAAAATGGAGAAAACTTACTCCATTTTCACCTCGCCACAAAAAGCAGCCGTAAGAAGCCTTACGCTGACTATTGGAGCCCCGTAACTCCCTAAACTGGCTGCTAAAATAAACCTAACACCTAACGCATGCGCAATGTCTATCTCCCTGTCAACCGCGATCTGCTAAAATAAACCTAACACCTAACGCATGCGCAATGTCTATCTACCTGTCAACCGCGATCCCACTCCCCCGAAATCCCTAATAAAGTTATTAACCCCTAAACCGCCGCTCCCGGACCCCGCCGCCATCTACATAAACTAACCCCCTACTGTGAGCCCCTAAAACCGCCGCCATCTACCTTATCTATCCCCTAATTAGAACCCCTTACACCGCTATCATCTACCTTATCTATCCCCTAATCTGACCCCTTACACCGCCGCCACCTATATAAAAATTATTAACCCCTAATCTAATCCCCCTATACCGCCGCCAGCTATATTAATATTATTAACCCCTAATGTAAGCCCCTTACACCGCCGCCATCTCTATTAAAATGATTAACCCCTTATTTAATCTACCTACCCCGCCGCCAGCTATATTATCTATATTAACCCTAAGTATATTATAGTTAAAGAATGTAAAAACAGGAGAAGCGCTAATAAAAGCTAAAGGTGCTAAAATAAAAATTAAGTTGCTGTGCAAAAAAGGATAATAACTTTCGTTGTAAATAAAATTTAATTAAATAAACATATAATTATAAATCCAGCAAAGATAACAAGTAAAAAATATATATTAAAATCGGACGTCTCCGATATGTTGAAGCATAAAACAAGAATAAAACAAATGACTACTGTTGCCAATATGAACCTTATTACAATAATGGATGAAGGAAGTCGACATAATAACTCAAAGTCCACAGATGAAACAAAGAGAGGATCAAAAAACCGGGTGGGGATAAACCCGTTGTTACCTTCAAGGATACCGTCCGTGTATTGCAATCACCTCCGTGAGGCGTATGTGTATTCTGTGACGTCACTGATCAGAGGGCGTCATCTCTGTAGAGAATTTCTATTCGTCAGAATAACTTGGCAGATGAACTATAGCGGCCGCTATATTGTAGAAGTTGGACCCCGCTCGTTAGTGCAGGATTGCACGCAGGCTCGTAGTGTATCCAAATTTCTCCTGGAGACCTTGTAGCAAAAGGATCTCAATGTGTAGCTTTTAAAACCAGCTTAGCTGAGGCACACAGCCCTTCACAGTACAGTCCCCTTGCTTTCCGTAGGCAGCCGGAAGGATTCTGATGTGCAGCTTGTAACAGGCTTGGCTTAGGCACGTAGCCCTTCAGGATGCAGTCCTCTTTCTTTCGGAGGATAGCTAAATAACTTGACACTTCAATCAGAATATTAAAGTCTTGATAGACAATAAATGAAGTGTGAGGTAGCTGTAACTTTCATCAACGCGTTTCTCCCTCTTACAGGGCTTTCTCAAGAAAGTTACAGCTACCTCACACTTCATTTATTGTCTATCAAGACTTTAATATTCTGATTGAAGTGACAAGTTATTTAGCTATCCTCCGAAAGAAAGAGGACTGCATCCTGAAGGGCTACGTGCCTAAGCCAAGCCTGTTACAAGCTGCACATCAGAATCCTTCCGGCTGCCTACGGAAAGCAAGGGGACTGTACTGTGAAGGGCTGTGTGCCTCAGCTAAGCTGGTTTTAAAAGCTACACATTGAGATCCTTTTGCTACAAGGTCTCCAGGAGAAATTTGGATACACTACGAGCCTGCGTGCAATCCTGCACTAACGAGCGGGGTCCAACTTCTACAATATAGCGGCCGCTATAGTTCATCTGCCAAGTTATTCTGACGAATAGAAATTCTCTACAGAGATGACGCCCTCTGATCAGTGACGTCACAGAATACACATACGCCTCACGGAGGTGATTGCAATACACGGACGGTATCCTTGAAGGTAACAACGGGTTTATCCCCACCCGGTTTTTTGATCCTCTCTTTGTTTCATCTGTGGACTTTGAGTTATTATGTCGACTTCCTTCATCCATTATTGTAATAAGGTTCATATTGGCAACAGTAGTCATTTGTTTTATTCTTGTTTTATGCTTCAACATATCGGAGACGTCCGATTTTAATATATATTTTTTACTTGTTATCTTTGCTGGATTTATAATTATATGTTTATTTAATTAAATTTTATTTACAACGAAAGTTATTATCCTTTTTTTGCACAGCAACTTAATTTTTATTTTAGCACCTTTAGCTTTTATTAGCGCTTCTCCTGTTTTTTCATTCTTTGGCCTATCTTTTTTTCCCTAAGTTTGAGGGACTTTAGGGTTGGAGCAGCTTGGTGCCTCTTGCGCACACTTTAACACATTCACATACACCTATATTATAGTTAATATAGGTATTACATTATATATATTAACTATATTAACCCTAATTATATTAGGGTTAATATAGTTAATATAGTTACTATAGTATTTATATTAACTATATTAACTCTATCTAACCCTAACACCCCTAACTAAATTTATATTAAATTAATCTAATTCATTTATAAACTAAAATATTCCTATTTAAATCTAAATACTTACCTATAAAATAAACCCTAAGATAGCTACAATATAATTAATAATTACATTGTAGCTATGTTAGGGTTAATATTTATTTTACAGGTAAATTGTTAATTATTTTAACCAGGTATAATAGCTATTAAATAGTTATTACCTATTTAATAGCTAGCTAGTTAAAATAATTACCCAATTACCTGTAAAATAAATCCTAACCTAAGTTACAAATACACCTACACTATCAATAAATTAAATAAACTACAAACATCTATCTAAAAATACAATTAAATTAACTAAACTAAATTTTACTTGTTATCTTTGCTGGATTTATAATTATATGTTTATTTAATTAAATTTTATTTACAACGAAAGTTATTATCCTTTTTTTGCACAGCAACTTAATTTTTATTTTAGCACCTTTAGCTTTTATTAGCGCTTCTCCTGTTTTTTCATTCTTTGGCCTATCTTTTTTTCCCTAAGTTTGAGGGACTTTAGGGTTGGAGCAGCTTGGTGCCTCTTGCGCACACTTTAACACATTCACATACACCTATATTATAGTTAATATAGGTATTACATTATATATATTAACTATATTAACCCTAATTATATTAGGGTTAATATAGTTAATATAGTTACTATAGTATTTATATTAACTATATTAACTCTATCTAACCCTAACACCCCTAACTAAATTTATATTAAATTAATCTAATTCATTTATAAACTAAAATATTCCTATTTAAATCTAAATACTTACCTATAAAATAAACCCTAAGATAGCTACAATATAATTAATAATTACATTGTAGCTATGTTAGGGTTAATATTTATTTTACAGGTAAATTGTTAATTATTTTAACTAGGTATAATAGCTATTAAATAGTTATTACCTATTTAATAGCTACCTAGTTAAAATAATTACCCAATTACCTGTAAAATAAATCCTAACCTAAGTTACAAATACACCTACACTATCAATAAATTAAATAAACTACAAACATCTATCTAAAAATACAATTAAATTAACTAAACTAAATTACAAAAAAAAAAAAAACACTAAATTACAAAAAATAAAAAAACATTACAAGATTTTTAAGCTAATTACACCTATTCTAAGCCCCCTAATAAAATAATAAACCCCCAAAATAAAAAAAATTCCCTGCCCTATTCTAAATTAAACAAATTTCAAAGCTCTTTACCTTACCAGCCCTTAAAAGGGCCTTTTGTGGGGCATGCCCCAAAGAATTCAGCTCTTTTGCATACAAATACAATACCCCCCCCCATTACAACCCACCACCCACATACCCCTATTCTAAAACCACCCAAACCCCCCTTAAAAAAGCCTAACACTACCCCCCTGAAGATCTCCCTACCTTGTCTTCACCACACCGGGCCGAACTCCTGATCCGATCCGGGCGATGTCTTCCGATTGGAACAGCCAATAGAATGCGAGCTCAATCTGATTGGCTGATTGGATCAGCCAATCGGATTGAACTTGAATCTGATTGGCTGATTCAATCAGCCAATCAGATTTTTCTAACTTAATTCCGATTGGCTGATAGAATCCTATCAGCCAATCGGAATTCGGCGGACGCCATCTTGGATGACGTCATTTAAAGGTACCTCATTCCAAGTTCAGTAGTCGTCCGGGATGGATGCTCCGCGGCGGCGGAACGAAGAAAGAAGATTGAAGATGCCGCCGGAAGAATGAAGACTTTGCTGCCGCTTGGAGGAAGACGTCGCCGGAGGAAGAATTCTTCTTTGCCGCTTGGAGGAAGACATCGCCGGAGGAAGAATTCTTCTTTGCCGCTTGGAGGAAGACATCGCCCGGATCGGATCAGGAGTTCGGCCCGGTGTGGTGAAGACAAGGTAGGGAGATCTTCAGGGGGGTAGTGTTAGGCTTTTTTAAGGGGGGTTTGGGTGGTTTTAGAATAGGGGTATGTGGGTGGTGGGTTGTAATGGGGGGGGTATTGTATTTGTATGCAAAAGAGCTGAATTCTTTGGGGCATGCCCCACAAAAGGCCCTTTTAAGGGCTGGTAAGGTAAAGAGCTTTGAAATTTGTTTAATTTAGAATAGGGCAGGGAATTTTTTTTATTTTGGGGGTTTATTATTTTATTAGGGGGCTTAGAATAGGTGTAATTAGCTTAAAAATCTTGTAATGTTTTTTTATTTTTTGTAATTTAGTGTTTTTTTTTTTTTGTAATTTAGTTTAGTTAATTTAATTGTATTTTTAGATAGATGTTTGTAGTTTATTTAATTTATTGATAGTGTAGGTGTATTTGTAACTTAGGTTAGGATTTATTTTACAGGTAATTGGGTAATTATTTTAACTAGGTAGCTATTAAATAGGTAATAACTATTTAATAGCTATTATACCTAGTTAAAATAATTAACAATTTACCTGTAAAATAAATATTAACCCTAACATAGCTACAATGTAATTATTAATTATATTGTAGCTATCTTAGGGTTTATTTTATAGGTAAGTATTTAGATTTAAATAGGAATATTTTAGTTTATAAATGAATTAGATTAATTTAATATAAATTTAGTTAGGGGTGTTAGGGTTAGATAGAGTTAATATAAATACTATAGTAACTATATTAACTATATTAACCCTAATATAATTAGGGTTAATATAGTTAATATATATAATGTAATACCTATATTAACTATAATATACTTAGGGTTAATATAGATAATATAGCTGGCGGCGGGGTAGGTAGATTAAATAAGGGGTTAATCATTTTAATAGAGATGGCGGCGGTGTAAGGGGCTTACATTAGGGGTTAATAATTTTAATATAGATGGCGGCGGTGTTAGGGGCTCACTTTAGGGGGTTATAGATATAATATAGCTGGCGGCGGGGTACGGGAGCGGCGGTTTAGGGGTTAATAACTTTATTAGGTTGCGGCGGGGTACGGGAGCGGCGGTTTAGGGGTTAATAGCTTTTTTATTGTTAGGATAGTGAGGGGGGATAGCGGATAGTGGGTTAGACGTGTCGGGCTATGTTAGGGAGGCGTGTTAGACAGTGCGGGTGTTTTAGACTTTAGTCAGGTTTTATAGGCGCCGGCAGTTTCTAACGTGCCGCAAGTCACTGGCGACGCCAGAAATTTGTACTTGCGCAGATTTCTGGACATCGCTGGTTTGTCAGACTTACGGCACGTTAGCATCTGACGGCGACTTATATGGGATAGCTCGAGTTGCGAGCTGAAACTGCGGGCGACGCCGGTTCCCTCGCTTGCGCCGCAAACTGCGATCTATATCAGATCGCGCCCTAGAATTAAGGATTTGTTTTCACTAGATTTTTAGTGCTTTTTAATATTATCACTGATTTTTTATTTTTGTCTTTTGATATTTTTGTCTTTTGATTTTTGACCTTTGTTTATCATTTGAATTCAAGTTTTCCACGTGGATTTTTTCACAAGTTATTTTTATTTTTATACACCTCACGGATTTACAATTTTTTAATTTAGAAGCTGAACCACAATAATTTGACCCACTCAACGTTTACATTCTACTATTATTGACTTCACGTTATATTTCTACACGTCACTTTGGAGGAAACACTACTGGATTCACTTACATATAACCGGTTGAACATTTGAACATTTTTTATGTACGCCAATTTTTGTGAACACTATTTTTTGTGAACGCTATTTTTCTTTGTTGACAGCTATTGTGTGCACTCAATCACTCACTTAGGTTGTTTATATTATTGAATGTACATGTCCTTCTAACTCCTCATCACTGGCTCACTAAGTCAGCGTCACATGCTTTACTCCATTGGATATTTTTAGATACTTTTAGATTTGTTTATTATATATTTTTTTTGTTAAGTCAGACATCGATCCATGCATCTGATTGCCATTTGTAAATTTTTATATGTATTAAAATGTACTTTTTACTAGCCTTTTAAGCTTTTTAGCGCTTACTCTCTCCCCATTTTAAACATATATTTAAAGAGATATATATGTTAATAAAGTTGTTCCAATAGATCCCTATGTAAAAGCACTTTCAGCTCGTTTTTTCTTTTTCTAACACCTGACATCTACTGACTTTGACCCCTTATAATTTCTCAGTGCAGTATTATTATTAATTCATTTTTATTAGACAGTGTTAAAGGGATATGAAACCCATTTTTTTTCCTTTCATGATTCAGACAGAGCATGCAATTTTAAGCAACTTTCTAATTTTCTCCTATTATCAATTTTTCTTCATTCTTTTTGGTATCTTTATTTGAAAAAGCACAAGTTAGATACCATGGAGACCATAGAATTGGGAAAGCATCATGGCATAGAACTGCCCCTTAAAATTTACCCCCACCCCTAAATTCTGCTGCCCTAAACACAGGCTTAGTTGGTTTAGAGCCAAATACGCCCCTGCTTCCTATAATTTGGTCATTTGAGTTTTTTTATTCAGCACTGTTAATTATCTGGATTTTTAAGGTTACAGATTTCGAGTTCCTGACTTGGTAACCGTGGTTATTAGTCTGGCGTTGTGACTGCAGTTACAAAAAAATAAATAGTCATAATTCTACACCTAAAACCCTGACTGGAGTCCAATAGTAAATCATGAATCCCAAATTTGTTCTTTCATGATTCAGACAGAACATTCCATTTTAAGCAACTTTCTAATTTACTCCTATTATCAAATTTACTTTGTTCTCTTGATATCTGTTGTTGAAAAGCAGGGACGTGCACATGTTTGGAGCACAATATGGCAGTATTTTTGCAAGAATGTTATTCATGTAGTGCTCTAGACACCTACAGTATCTAGGTATCTCTTCAATAAAGAATACCATGAGAACAAAGCAAATTTGATAATAGAAGTATATTGGAAACTTGTTTAAAATCGTGTACTCTAGGTATGTGCATCCGGATCCTTTGTGAGGACCAGAATGCGGAAGTAAGAAGCTGCTGGTGTCGTTTGGCTCTTTTCGGAGCCGGATTTATTTTTGTGAAAGGTCAACGCACTAAGATCTAGTATGCTCTGTCTGAATCACAAAAGAAACATTTTTGGGTTTCATATCCCTTTAACCCTTTGAGTGCTAATGACGGCTCTGAGCCGTCACAGAGTTTCTCACTCTGGTGCTAATGACGGCTCAGAGCCGTCACTAGCACTCTCCCACCTTGAGGGAGATCTGGGGGCTTCTTGCTGCTCCTACCCTGACGATCGTGCCTGTAGAGTGACAGGCATCACAGGGCTTCACGTGATGCGCGGTGACGTCACGCGCAATTACGTGATGACGTCACCGCGCAACTTTATTTATACTTAACAATGTTAACTATAGGAGCTACAGACCCCCAAGACCCATTGTTGGAAAGGTAATCGCCTAACCTTTCCAACAGTGTAAGTCTTGGGGGTCTGTAAAAAAAAATAAAAAAGTTAAAAAAAAAGTTTTCAAAAATGTCAAAAATAATAATTAAAAAATAAAATATTAGCACCCAGGTGGGAAATGGCTTAGCAGCCAAAGGGTTAAAGGGATTTGAAACCCCAATTTTTTCTTTCATGATTTAGAAAGGGCATGCATTTTTAAACAACTTTCTAATTTACTTCTAATATTTTGCTTTATTCTCATGATATCCTTTGCTGAAAAGCATATCTAGATAGGCTCAGTAGCTTCTGATTGGTGGCTGCACATAAATGCCTCGTGTGATTAGCTCACCCATGTGCATTGCTATTTCTTTAGCAAAGAATATCTAAAGAATGAAGCAAATTAGATAATATAACTAAATTTGAAAGTTGTTTAAAATTGTATTATCTACCTGAATCATGAAAGAAAAAAATTGGGTTTAGTGTTCCTTTAAGTATTAATCCGTTTATTATGTAATTTTATGATTGCTCAGTTCCCAGGAACAGCCATAACTATATGGTCTCACAGTAACATAAATGTCATTTTTTTTTCACTGCATATTTTTGATTTAATCCTTATTTGTTCCAAAGATGTTAGAACAATTTATATGCACTATATTAAAATTCACGTTCTTTATATTTGGCTCAGAAACAAGTAAAGCGCACTAACCAACTTGACAAAAGCAGGCTCCATCTAAGGACAATGAAATAAATAAAAATATCTCTTCATTTATTGCAGGTTGTACAGTTGCTGTTAAACAGTAACATGTGTGCAGCGCTACTGGAGCCAAAACCTGGCGACTGCACTGACCCGAATGGCACTAGTCCCCTGCACCTGGCTGCAAAGAATGGACATATTGACATCATCAGGTAGGGACAGAGACTGGTATGTACCAGCGGGGACAACGGGCACTAGAACTGTAAGCTTTGTAGATCTTTGTACTCGTGTGCACTAGCAGAAACTTTTTTTAAAAAAAAAATTTCAACATACTGTATGAGGTTTGATGCAGCACTTGCACATTTCCCAGAATTATAGGTTCAAATCACAAGGGCCAACTCAGCCTTTACTGATGAAAACCTTGTACTTTCCAAGCTTACATAATTGTTTGGAAGATACTGCCCACATAGGGAAGATTACAAGTGGAGCTCAAAATAAGCGTGATATTTGCGCATTCGCATTACTAGAAAGCTTTGCGCTCAATAGAGCGTGCTTCTATAGGCTCCAACGGGAGCCTCGTTCTCATGCCGTTAGACACGGCATTAGAACTAGCACAGCAAAGGGGGTAAGTAACGCAGCGATGGGTAGCAAATATAAATGTATATTAATATTTAAATATATTTTTATGTGTTAATATGTGTATATACGCATATATTTATATATTTACTGGGAACACACAGTCCCCATAGACCGCAATGTAAAGGCACTTTTCAGTGCCATTTGTTTTTTCTTACACCCCACACCCGCCACTTTAACCCTTAAAACTGCCTCCTGTATTTATTGAGAAAAAAAAGATGCTACATTTTTTTAATATAATGCACACTACACTAAATGTTGGGGGCAATTGAAGCACATTTTTTAAATTAATCAGAGGTCTAACCTCTGGTTAATTTTCAGAGCGCTAATTGCTAACGCAAGCTCGCAGTAGCAATAGCTAGCCACTTGTAATGGCTGGTTATTTATCGCGGGCCCGTTGGCGGGTGCTCGATAAATTAGCGCTGCACTTGTAATCAAGCCCATAGTCTCTGTAACACTGATAAAAGCCACATTCTGAAGGCAATTTTTCCTTTGCTGCCAATATCCAATCAAGAAGAGTGACAGCTTCCTGATTCAGCCCAGGAATTCGCCGCCGCATCATACACTCTCCTGCACTCTCCCATAACCACAGAGCCCATCTCATTGTATTCATGTGTTGTGTTTTTTAGTTTGACAGCTGCTTTATATTTCCATTGAAGTGACTGTGCAGTGATAGCAAAACAGGAGTTTTGGTGTTATTCCACACATATTAAGAGATATCAGCCATTTACTGATAGAGTATTGAAAATCATGTAGAGGTGCCATACAGTTTATTGAACATTATCAGACATTTGCAACGTTTATCAGTAAAACATTTTTACCTTTAGTAAACAACTGCTATTTACTGCTGTTTCACACAAAAAATGCTGGCTGGCTTTAACGTAAACAATATTACAGAAGCATCTTTGCAAAGCTTTGGTCAAGCATTCTGGTTGTCTAAGTAATGGGAGTGAAGCGCACGCTCTTTTGCAACTGCTGCTGTTTGGATTAATCCTACAGATAGAGCTATAGGATGCATTAGCTTCAGCCACTATATGGTAAAACTCTGTGGTACACTAAGCTTGTGCTGTATAGCTAGAAGCACTGTTTAATAAAGACAGTGCATCTATATTTGGCCAGGAGACAACAAAATAGTGTGGGCTATGGCACTCAGCACTTCCTGCTGCAACTAAAGCTCCCTATGGCGCGATTATCTAAGGAATCTTGTCAGTACTGTGAGGTTCCTTAAAGGGACAGTTTACTCAAAAAATTTCTCCCCTTTAATTTGTTCCCAATGATCCACTTTACTTGCTGGAGTGTATTAAATTGTTTACAAATAGCTCCTTTACCCTTATATTGGCATTTGAAATTGTTGATTTAGCATGTGGTATCCCCACCTATTCTGAAAGTTTGTGGCCGCGCGTACCAGCTATAGATAAGCTTTGTAAACACAGCCAGCAGAAGAAATTACACTCCCAGTAGGATATAGCAGAGATAAGGTAATAAAATGTTGATTTTCCATTGTTCTCTCAAAGTACTGGTGATTGTTTTAAGGACAGATATAAGATAAAGAAGCAGCTATATGTACACAATGTGATACAGTAATGAGATCTGATTATACCTACAAGCTCAACCCATTTTATTAGGTTGTGGCTTCAAAACACAAAATCAAAGCTTTAATATACACAAATAAACCTTAAAAAGCTAATCTCATACATTTTATACTCTGCAGCTGGTAAAAAAAGCAATTGTAAACACATTATGGGAAAAACTATTTTACAGTATACTGTCCCTTTAAGGATTGTTACAAAGGCAAGTTTTAGCTTAAGAGCTGTCTTATCTTGCTAGAAGGGGTTCTGGATACAAAGGAGGGACACATACATTATAATATAATGCTCAAAAACAACCTCCAAAGATATGGGGCCTATCTATTAAGCTCCGAAAGGAGCTTGACGGCCCGTGTCACAAAGACCACTGCTCCATAACCCTGTCAGGCGTACAGGAATCGCAACAATTCAACCCGATCGAGTACGATCGGGTCGATTGACACCCCCAGCAGGGGGCGGCGAGCTGCTGGTACAATGTTAAATGCGGAGAGCGTATTGCTCTCTCCGCATTTAGCAATGTCTTGCGGACCTGAGCCGCACTGTCTGATCAGGTCCGCAAGACATTTCTTAAATATGCCTCATTGTGTGATTTCTCTGCATGGCGAGCTTTTGATCATCAGGCCCCTGGTGTTCAAAACAGTCCTGAGCCTACCTTAGTGTAAAGGGGCCACAAACAATGAGATCAAGAGAAATATGTTCCTTTGATAATAGAGGTGAATAGAAAAGTTTATAAAACTTTATTAGCTGAATCATGAAATTTTGACTTCTGGACATGAAACTCCAATTTTTTTATGTCAGGATTCAGACAGACCATACAATTATAAACAACTTTCCATCAGACTTCTTTTATCAAATATGCTTCATTCTCTTGGTATTCTTTGTTGAAGGAGCAGCAATGCACTACTGGAAGCTAGCAGAACGCAGTGGGTGAGCCAATAACAAGAGGCATAGATGTGCAGCCACCAATGAGCAACTAGCTCCCAGTATTGTATTGCTGCTCCTTAGCCTACCTAGGTATGCTTTTCAACAAAGGATACCAAGAGAACAAATCAAATTAGATAACAGAAATAAAGTGTCATGTCCTTTTAAGGGGGATGTTTATGTTTACCCTGATATATAGCTTGTACGAGGACTTCTCTTTGTTGGTCATTTAAAACAAACAAATTAATGTTTAATGAGTTGTTTTTTTACTTATCCGCCTTTAATGAGATTTCCCCCTGAGTACAATATATCTGTTTTAAATTTTAAGCTTAGCATAGGGAGCAGGAACATCAGGGTTTTATAGGGGCTGAAGCACCTGTCTCATAAGCAATGAAGCCTGGAACAGAGGTTCACTTATCTTACCTGTGCAGTCACCTATTGCCACATGATATGAGGTGAAGAAACAGGTGTATGGATAAAGGGTTTGTGTGTATACAGATAAATATGTTCCTGTTTGTGCATCTTAGGGAAAAGGGGTTATTTCCTGTGTTGAAATTATCACTGAGCTACGACCCTAGATCTGTAAAAATCCAAACAACACCTCTGTTACGGAGTTATATATATCTACAGGAATCAAAGGTAGAAGGATTTTGAGAACAGGAAGAAACTCTGGAGCATCTATTTTACATTGCATTGTTTTTGGGAAAAAGATGCTGTCAAACATTGACCCAATTAATTTGCAACAGAAGATGAGAATTAGATGTCAGATCTTATGAGAATAGTTACTTTATAGTAATTCCACAATAATGGAAAAAAAGCAAAGCAAATAAAAATTCAGCTGTATGTTAGATTTTATCAAGTGTAACGTTATATCCATTGTTGAAACTTTTGCACCTTACAATGCACAATGAAATATTAAAGGGATATTAGAGTGTAAAAAGAAAATGCTCTTATGTGTTACAATATTTTATTATTGTGCTGTTGCTTGTATATGCATGAGTGAAACCTGTTTAAAGGGGTTAAACAAATACTTAAAGAGACAGTAAAGTAAAAAATAAACTCATGATATGGATAGAGCTTGCAATTTTAAACAACTTTCCAAATTACTTCTGTTATCAAATGTGCTTCTTTCTCTTGGTATATTTTACTGAAGAGCAAAACTAGATAGGATCATAAGAGCTCAGTAGTGTTCATGTGTCTTTAGTACTCTATTGCAGCAGTGTTTTCGCAACATTGTATAACAAAGCTTCGAATCATGTTGCAAAAAATTGTTTGCTATATCCGAAACATAAAAGTGTAATTTCTTTCCTATGGCATGGAGAGTCCACAATGTCATTCCAATTACTAGTGGGATATTCGACTCCTGGACAGCAGGAGGAGTCAAAGAGCACCCCAGCAAAGCTATTAAGTGTAACTTCCCTTACCCATAATCCCCAGTCATTCTCTTTGCCTCTGTCAATGGAGGATGTGCGAAGATGGTGTCTGAAGATATTTAATCCTTTTATGGGTACTTTTCCCTGCAAGCAAGGGTTGGGGTCTAGCTGTGTCCACGTCAATCTCTTTAGTAAGAGTAGTGGTGACTTTTAGCCAGGTAGTCTTTGGTTTACTTCTAACAAGTTTGCTACCCCTTTGCAGAAAGCCAGGGTTGGTGTCTCTGTCCTTTCTTTTACTATAGGTCCATGGCAGGGAGTGCAGTGCCTGTCACACCTAAGTAGCTGCTATCTGCCCAGCAGCTGGATCTACAGGTAAGTGCCTTTTCCTTCTAGGTACTGAAGGACAGCACTTCAGAGGTTAACGCTCAAGTGAATCACTTTCTGGGACATACAGTAGCTATCCTGTCTGGTTTATGGGTACATTTTTGGGGCAGCTTTATTGGCATATGAGTCATTGAAACAGAACTCCTCAGGCACTTTATTTGTATGAGACAGCAAGGAGAGAGACTTGAGGGTTAATTTTCCCTCATTACTTGGCGGAAGGTGTCTAAGGGGTTTTACTTGTCACCTTATGTATTGCCTACCTTAACCTTGAAGAGCGTTAGGATGGTTTTTGAATTTTATTATTTCGTTGGGCCGTTTTTACTTTTCGCGCACTTACGAGTTGGTGCAGTTTGTTTTCCAACCGCTCACGTGACTTAGCATTTCCGGTTTTATGGAGTGGATCTTCGTGAGTCTAAGAGTGTCGGCTTTGAGTCTAGGTTTATCGGCTTTGCTACTCGACAATTGGATCGTCTGACAAGAGGGAAGCAGAGCTGCAGAGCGTCCAGCTTCCTCTTGCTAGTGGGGTATTAATTCCAGTCACGGTAGGAGCCTCAGACAATCTTGTCTGAGGTTGAGCCTTCAGTAATTTATATGATATCGGTCAACTAAATTTGATATTTAAATTTTCTTTATTTTTATTTTCATTCTAATTTGTAATTTCTAGTGGGACCTGTTCTTCTGTAGCTATGGACTCAGAACAGGATCAGTCTATATCTATGGATAAATGTTCACTATGTTTGGAGGCCCAAATTATCCTGCCTATGCAATTTTGCTCCTCATGCTTATCTAAAACTTAAAAATTTAAAGTCAAGTTACTCCCTTCTGAGCCAAGTGTCTCTCAGGATAATGCTGTGCATGCCTCACCTTTCTCCTCAAACGTTCCAAGCTTTAGTTGTTTCTCATTCTGTGCCTTCTGTTTCTTCTCAAACTCCTGGAGGTGTTTATATACCAGGGGATTTTGTCGCTCAGATAACTTCTGCAGTATCTGTGGCTTTGTCTGCTTTCCCTAATTTGGGTAAGCGTAAAAGAAAATCTAAACCTTTGCCTGCTTGTAAGGTTTTTGTCCCCTCTAAATCTGCGCTGGTCAACTTTTCTCAAATGTCTGATGAGGAGAATATTTCAGTAGCTTCTGAAGGTGAGATCTCAGACTCTGACACTATGGGGGAAAGATCTTCTGAATCTGAAGAAGTTAATTACCGATTTAAGCTTGAAAATCTCTGGTTGCTTCTGAAGGAGGTTCTAGCTACCTTGGACGACTCTGAACCTTCTGTTGCTGTCAATCTCAAGAAGTCCTCTAAACTTAATAGAGTTTATGATTCTCCAACGTCTGAGGATGTTTTTCCTGTTCCAGACAAAATGTCTGAAATTATAACTCAGGAATGAGATAAGCCAGGGTTTTTTTTTTCCCCTTTTTCCCCTTCCACTGTTTTTAAAAAGATGTTCCCTGTTGCTGACTCCATTCGGGACTCATGGCGCACTGTGCCTAAAGTAGAGGGAGCTATCTCTACTCTAGCTAAAAGAACTACCATTCCCATAGAGGATAGTTGTTCTTTTAAGGATCCAATGGATAAGAACCTAGAGGCTTACTTAAAAAAAATGTACATCCATCAAGGATTACAGTGGCAACCTGCGGCAAGTATTGCCACGGTTGCGGGAGCAGCATCTTATTGGTGCGATGCGCTGTTAGATCTGATATCAAAAGAGACTACGGTAGAGGAGATCCAAGATAGGATCAAAGTTCCTAAACTGGCCAATACCTTTATCTGTGATGCTAACATGCAGGTAATTAGACTTGGAGCTAAGATATCTTGCTTCACTGTTCTAGCTCGCAGAGCTCTGTGGTTAAGATTTTGGTTGGCTGATGTATCTTCAAAGGCCAAGCTTTTGGTCCTGGTCTGGCAGAAATCATTTAAGAGATTACAGGTGGAAAGGGATCTTTCCTACCTCAGGACAAGAAGAATAGACCTAAGGGTCGACAGACTTCTAATTTTTGTTCCTTTCGCAACTTTAAGGGAAAGTAGTCCTCCTCTTCTTCCAAACCAGACCAATCCAGGTCCACTTGGAAATCCAGCCAGGCTTGGAATAAGGGAAAGCAAATCAAGAAGCCTTCTGCTGATTCTAAATCAGCATGAAGGGTCCTCCTCCGATCCGATTTTGGATCAGGTGGGTGGCAGGCTTTCTTTTTTTCCGTCGGGCTTGGATACGCGATATCCGAGATTCGTGGCCTGTGGACATAGTGTCCCAGGGTTACAAAATAGGATTCAAGTCTTGCACTCCAAGGGGCAAATTTCTCCTGTCAAGTCTATCCTAAAACCAAGTAAAGAGGGAGGCCTTCTTAAATTGCGTAGAGGACCTATCCTCCCTGGGAGTAATTGTACCAGTTCCTCTAGAGGAACAGGGTCTAGGATAGACATTTGCAACACTAAAATTTGTGTTTGCAATTTGTTTTGTTTCATTTTCATTAGTTAAATAAATAATTTTGTTTCGGCAAATTAGTTAAGTTTAAAAAAAATTGTTTCGGCAAATTAGTTATGTTAAGTTAAATCGTTTTTTGGATCCATTCTTTATTCATATGCATTATTCTATTTTGAAGTTTAGAATAGAATAATGCATATGAATAAAGAATGGATCCAAAAAAACAAAAGGATCCAAAAAAAACGATTTAACTAAACATAACTAATATGCCGGCGATTGCAGAAACAAAATTATCTAAAACCGCCGCCGCTGCCGCCACCCACATCACCGCCACTAAATAAAGCTATTAACCCTCTAAACCGCCGTTCCCTCACATAGTCGACACTAACTAAACCTAGTAACCCCTAGACGATGTCTAGACGACATCTTGGTTCAGGCGTCATCTTTTCAACTAGCAAAATCTCATACAGAGATGTTGTCTTTTCTACGTTCCCACGGGTGGAAAGTGAATCTGGAAAAGAGTTCTCTTTTTCCTACTACAAGAGTGTGTTTCCTAGGGACAATAGTAGATTCCTTGTCCATGAAGATTTTCCTGATGGACGTCAGAAAATCCAAACTTTTTGCTGCTTGCCTTTCTCTCCAGTCTGCTTTGCAACAAACTGTGTCTCAATGCATGGAGGTTATTGGTCTGATGGTGGCTTCTATAGACATCGTTCCTTTTGCTCGGTTCCATCTACGACCACTGGAGCTTTGCATGCTCAGTCAATGGAACGGAGACCATTCAGATTTATCACAGAGGATAAATCTTGATTCCCTAACAAGAGACTCTCTCTCGTGGTGGATTTCACAGGAACACCTGTCTCGAAGCACTTGCTTCCTGGGACATTCCTGGGTAATTGTGAACACGTACGCCAGCCTGGAAGGCTGGGGAGCTGTTTGGGGTTCTCTGAAAGCTCAGGGCCTGTGGTCTCGGGAAGAGTCTTCTCTTCTCTTAAACATCTTGGAGTGGAGAGCAATCTTTAATGCCTTGACAGCTTGGCCTCAATTATCTTTAGTCCGGTTTATCAGATTCCAGTCGGACAACATCACCTCAGTGGCTTACATCAACCACCAGGGAGGAACTCGGAGTTCCTTGGCCATGAGGGAGGTGACTCACATTCTGCAGTGGGCGGAAGCTCACAATTGTCTTCTATCTGCCATCCACATTCCAGGAGTGGACAATTGGGATGTGGATTGTCTGAGCAGACAGACTTTTCATCCCGGGGAGTGGGCTCTCCATCAGGCAGTGTTCTCCAGAATAACCCTCAGGTGGGGGGTTCTGGAGTTGGATCTGATGGCGTCTCATCAGAACGCCACGTTTCCAAAGTATGGTTCAAGGTCAAGAGATCCTCAGGCCGCCCTGATAGATGTTCTGGCAGTTCCTTTGGATTTCGGACTAGCATACCTGTTTTCTCTGTTTGCTCTGCTTCCATGAGTCATTGTGCGTATCAAGCAGGAGAGAGTGTCTGTGATTCTAATAGCTCCTGCCTGGCCTCATAGGATCTGGTTTGCAGATCTGGTGAAGATGTCATCTCTTCCACCTTGGAAGTTAGCTCTGAGGAAGGACCTTCTAATTCAGGGTCCATTCCTCCATCCAAATCTGGATTCTCTGAAGCTGACTGCTTGGAGATTGAATCCCTAGTTCTGTCTAGACGTGTTTTTTTGGAAGCGGTCATTGATACTATGCTTCAGGCTTGTAAACCTGTTACTTGTAGGATTTACCATAAGGTATGGCGTAAATACCTTTTTTGGTGCAAAGCTAAAGGTTTCTCCTGGATTTGGGTTAGGATTCCCCTTTTGTTCAGGCTCTGGTCAGAATCAGGCCTGTGTTAAAACTTGTTGCTCCACCTTGGAGCCTTAACCTAGTTCTGCAGCAGGCTCCGTTTGAGCCGATACATGTTGTTGATATAAAATTGTTATTTTGGAAGTTTTTGTTTCTCCTTGCTATTTCTTCCGCTTGCAGAGTTTTTGAGCTTTCGGCTCTGCAGTGTGATTCCCAGTACCTTATTTTTCATGCAGATAAGGTGGTCCTTCGTACTAAATTGGGGTTTCTCCCTAAGGTGGTGTCAGGACTTCTGTTTAGGTCCTCCTGCCTTTTTCTCCCTCCTTGTTCATTCCGTGTCCTCTAGCTTGGGTATTGGTTCCCACTAGTAAATGACGTTGTGGACTCTCCATGCCATAGGAAGTAAAACAAATTTTATGCTTACCTGATACATTTCTTTCTTTCGGGCATGAAGAGTCCACGACCCCGCCCTCTTTTTAAATTATAATTTGTCAGGTTTTTTTTTTAGTAAACCTCAGGCACCTCTATACCTTTGTGTTTATTATTTTTCCATTTTCCTTCGGCTGAATGACTGGGGATTATAGGTAAGGGTACACTTAACAGCTTTGCTGGGGTGCTCTTTGTCTCCTCTTGCTGGCCAGGAGTTGAATATTCCACTAGTAATTGGAATGAAGTCGTGGTCTCTCCATGCCCGGAAAGAAAGAAATTTATCAGGTAAGGATAAAGTTTGTTTTTGACTTTACTGTCCCTTTAAGGTAATCTACAGAGCAGCAATGCACTGCTGGGAGCTAGCTGATCACAAATGGTGAGCCAATTACAAGAGGCATATGTGTACCCACCAATCACCAGCTGCTCCTGAGCCTACCAAGAGAACAAATTAAAATTTGATAATAGAAGTAAAAATAGAATTTCGATATAGGTGTGACTACAAGACAAAAAAAAATAAGTCTTATGTAAAGATTTATTTAAAAAAACAAAAAACATTTGTCTCTTATTCCACAGACCATTTTAGGATGTGTTTGTGAGATTTCTTCTGCATTTTCACACAATACAAAATGTAGGTCAGGTTATAGCTATAGAAACACTCAGACCTCCAAATAATACAAAAGGTATCTCACACTGTAAGTGCCCTTCACCACGTGCAAGGGTGGGTTACATATACGCTTGTGCAGAATGCGAGGGACAATACGTTCTCCCCCTGGAAATGCATGTGAGGTGCGGCAGTAGCCTAGGGTGAAAACAGACTCAAATATATAACACAAAAGGAAGGAAAGGAATTAGATTTCCCTACATAGTGAATGAAAAAAAAACACAATACCAAATCGAATAAATATAGAAAATATATGTTGTCTATTTACTAAGTAGTATTTATATTTATCCTTTTAAACAAAATATTTTACAAATAGCGCTAATGACATAGACAAATACAATGATATAAAACATTACATTTTCTTATTGCACTACTGCACACACCCACAAAGAGGCTAGACACATAAAATAGTTTAAAGGGACATGCAACCCACATATTTTTATGATTCAGATAGAACATACAATTTAAAACAACTTTCCAATTTACTTCTATGATCAAATGTACTTTGTTCTCTTGGTGTCCTTTGCTGAAGGAGCAGCAATGCACTACTGGGAGTTAGCTGACAGGTGAGCCAATGACAAGACGCATATATGTGCTGTCCCCAATCTGCAGCTAGCTCTCAGTAGGGCATTGCTGCTCCTGAGCCTACCTAGATATGCTTTTCAACAAAGATAGCAAGAGAAGAAAGCATATGAGATAATAGAAGTAAATTGCAGAGGTTTGTCCTTCTTCAGCAGCAGAGCAGGAAGCTAAACAGAAATGCTGGAGGATGCAGGGATCAGAGACAAAATATAGAATGCAAAGACTGAATATGGTTTAAAGGGACAGTAAAGTCAAAATTAAAGGGATAGTAAACAACAAAAATGTTATTGTGTAAAAAGATAGATATTCCCTTTATTACCCATTGCCCAGTTTTGCATAACCAACACAGTTATATTAATATACTTTTTACCTCTGTGGTTACCTTGTATCTAAGCCTCCGCAGACTACCCCCTTATCTCAGTTCTTTTGATAAACTTGCATTTCAGGCAATTAGTGCTGACTCTTAAAGAGACAGTAAAGTCAAAAATAAACTTTCATGATTCAGATAGAGCGTGCAATTTTAAGCAATGTTCCAATTTACTTCTGTTAACAAATTTGCTTTGTTCTCTTGGTATTTTTATTGAAGAGTAAAACAAAGTAGGCTCATAAGAGCTCAGGAGTGTGCACGTGTCTTTAGTACTCTATGGCAGCAGTGTTTTGCAACATTGTATAAGAAAGCTACGAATCATGTTACCCTTCAATGAAAGAAAGTAAGAGAACAAAGCAAATTTGATAACAGAAGTAAATTGGAAAGTTGTATAAAATTGCTGCTCTATCTGAATCATGCAAGTTTAATTTTGACTTTACTGTCCCTTTAAATAACTCCACGTGCATGAGCTCAAGGTTATTTATATGAAACACATGAACTAACGCCCTCTAGCTGTGAAAAGCTGTCAAATGCATTCAGATAAAAGGCGGCCTTCAAGGGCTTAGAAATTTGCATATGAGCCTACCTAGGTGTCAACTAAGAATAACAAGAGAACAAAGCAAATTTGATGATAAAAGTAAATTAAAAAACTTTAAAATTACATGCCCTATCTGAATCACAACCTTTAATTTGTACTTTACTATCCCTTTAAACTTTCATGGTACAGACAGAACATTCTTTTTCCCAGAGACTTTCAATTTACATCTCTTATCAAATTTAGTTTGTTCTCTTGGTATCATTTGTTAAAAAGCATACATAGGTAGGTGCAGGAGCAGCAACACACTATTGCAAAGCTAGCTGGCGATTGGTGGCTGCACACATATGTCTCTTATCATTGGCTCAAGAGATGTGTTCAGCTAGCTCCCAGTAGTGCATTGCTGCTCTGCACCTGATTTCAATTAGCTGAACCTCTTTGCAAGCGACAGCGCAATAATTAGATGCACTAACATGAAAGGATAAACCACTTGATTGCATACAGTAAGTAGTTCTGATTATTTTAGCTTTCTTTATTACAAAAGGGAAGAAAAAAGACTAAACCAATGAATTTCATCTTCCATTTGGCACGGACATAATGAGTAAACATTGGCGTCAATACAATTTCTTTCTTTCTTAACGCACAAAGATGTTTGTATCTGATTCCTGAAATTATCTATGGTTCTGTTTTTTTATAGAACCAATTTCAGTTTGTCAGAGATCGAGATCATAGATTTGTTTATTTTACTACAGCGAAAATAAGATAACAAAACGCGTCTGGGATCAAAACCAGAAGAGGCCTCATAATGTACAGCCTGACATGAATATTTTATGAGGCATTTCAGATCACTGCTTCGTGAGTAGCGTTG